>NC_092722.1:30818367-30872121 GCF_047496885.1 Scyliorhinus torazame
AGAGGGGGAGGGGGCGGGGAGAGGGGGAGGGGGCGGAGAGGGGGAGGGGCGGGAGAGGGGGCGGGAGAGGGGGAGGGGGCGGGGGAGGGGGAGGGGGCGGGGGAGGGGGAGGGGGCGGGGAGGGGGCGGGAGAGGGGGAGGGGGCGGGAGAGGGGGAGGGGGCGGGAGAGGGGGAGGGGGCGGGAGAGGGGGAGGGGGCGGGAGAGGGGGAGGGGGCGGGAGAGGGGGAGGGGGCGGGAGAGGGGGAGGGGGCGGGAGAGGGGGAGGGGGCGGGAGAGGGGGAGGGGGCGGGGGAGGGGGCGGGAGAGGGGGAGGGGGCGGGGAGAGGGGGAGGGGGCGGGAGAGGGGGAGGGGGCGGGAGAGGGGGAGGGGGCGGGAGAGGGGGAGGGGGCGGGAGAGGGGGAGGGGGCGGGAGAGGGGGAGGGGGCGGGAGAGGGGGAGGGGGCGGGAGAGGGGGAGGGGGCGGGAGAGGGGGGCGGGGGCGGGAGAGGGGGAGGGAGAGGGGGAGGGGGGGAGGGATAGGGGGAGGGGGCGGGAGAGGGGGAGGGGGCGGGAGAGGGGGGAGGGGGCGGGAGAGGGGCGGGAGAGGGGGCGGGGCGGGAGAGGGGGCGGGGGAGGGGGCGGGAGAGGGGGAGGGGGCGGGAGAGGGGGAGGGGGCGGGAGAGGGGGAGGGGGCGGGAGAGGGGGAGGGGGCGGGAGAGGGGGAGGGGGCGGGAGAGGGGGAGGGGGCGGGAGAGGGGGAGGGGGCGGGAGAGGGGGGAGGGGGCGGGAGAGGGGGAGGGGGCGGGAGAGGGGGAGGGGGCGGGAGAGGGGAGGGGGCGGGAGAGGGGGAGGGGGCGGGAGAGGGGGAGGGGGCGGGAGAGGGGGAGGGGGCGGGAGAGGGGGAGGGGGCGGGAGAGGGGGAGGGGGCGGGAGAGGGGGAGGGGGCGGGAGAGGGGGAGGGGGCGGGAGAGGGGGAGGGGGCGGGAGAGGGGGAGGGGGCGGGAGAGGGGGAGGGGGGCGGAGAGGGGGAGGGGGCGGGAGAGGGGGAGGGGGCGGGAGAGGGGGAGGGGGCGGGGAGAGGGGGAGGGGGCGGGAGAGGGGGAGGGGGCGGGAGAGGGGGAGGGGGCGGGAGAGGGGGAGGGGGCGGGAGAGGGGGAGGGGGCGGGAGAGGAGGGGGAGGGGGCGGGAGAGGGGGAGGGGGCGGGAGAGGGGGAGGGGGCGGGAGAGGGGGAGG
Organism: Scyliorhinus torazame; assembly: GCF_047496885.1. Classification (NCBI taxonomy): domain Eukaryota; kingdom Metazoa; phylum Chordata; class Chondrichthyes; order Carcharhiniformes; family Scyliorhinidae; genus Scyliorhinus; species Scyliorhinus torazame. Next base: position 30,819,584 of record NC_092722.1, read on the forward strand.
GGGCGGGAGAGGGGGGAGGGGGCGGGAGAGGGGGAGGGGGCGGGAGAGGGGGAGGGGGCGGGAGAGGGGGAGGGGGCGGGAGAGGGGGAGGGGGGCGGGAGAGAGGGGAGGGGGCGGGAGAGGGGGAGGGGGCGGGAGAGGGGGAGGGGGCGGGAGAGGGGGAGGGGGCGGGAGAGGGGGAGGGGGCGGGAGAGGGGGAGGGGGCGGGAGAGGGGGAGGGGGCGGGAGAGGGGGAGGGGGGCGGGAGAGGGGGCGGGAGAGGGGGGCGGGAGAGGGGGGAGGGGGCGGGAGAGGGGGAGGGGGCGGGAGAGGGGGAGGGGGCGGGAGAGGGGGAGGGGGCGGGAGAGGGGGGAGGGGGCGGGAGAGGGGGAGGGGGCGGGGAGAGGGGGAGGGGGCGGGAGAGGGGGGAGGGGGGCGGGAGAGGGGGAGGGGGCGGGAGAGGGGGAGGGGGCGGGAGAGGGGGAGGGGGCGGGAGAGGGGGAGGGGGCGGGAGAGGGGGAGGGGGCGGGAGAGGGCGAGGGGGCGGGAGAGGGCGAGGGGGCGGGAGAGGGCGAGGGGGCGGGAGAGGGCGAGGGGGCGGGAGAGGGGGAGGGGGCGGGAGAGGGGGAGGGGGCGGGAGCGGGAGAGGGGGCGGGAGAGGGGGAGGGGGCGGGAGAGGGGGAGGGGGCGGGAGAGGGGGAGGGGGCGGGAGAGGGGAAGGGGGCGGGAGAGGGGGGGAGGGGGCGGGAGAGGGGAAGGGGGCGGGAGAGGGGGAGGGGGCGGGAGAGGGGGAGGGGGCGGGATAGGGAGAGGGGGCGAGAGAGGGGGAGGGGGCGGGAGAGGGGGAGGGGCGGGAGAGGGGGAGGGGGCGGGGGCGGGAGAGGGGGCGGGGGCGGGAGAGGGGGAGGGGGCGGGAGAGGGGGAGGGGGCGGGAGAGGGGGAGGGGGCGGGAGAGGGGAAGGGGGCGGGAGAGGGGGAGGGGGCGGGAGAGGGGAAGGGGGCGGGAGAGGGGGAGGGGCGGGAGAGGGGAGGGGGCGGATAGGGAGAGGGGGCGAGAGAGGGGGAGGGGGCGGGAGAGGGGGAGGGGGCGGGAGAGGGGGAGGGGGCGGGGCGGGAGAGGGGGGAGGGGGCGGGGGCGGGAGAGGGGCGAGGGGGGCGGGAGAGGGGGGAGGGGGCGGGAGAGGGGGAGGGGGCGGGAGAGGGGGGAGGGGGCGGGAGAGGGGGAGGGGGCGGGAGAGGGGGAGGGGGCGGAGAGGGGGAGGGGGCGGGAGAGGGGGAGGGGGCGGGAGAGGGGGAGGGGGCGGGAGAGGGGGAGGGGGCGGGAGAGAGGGGGAGGGGGCGGGAGAGGGGGGAGGGGGCGGGAGAGGGGGAGGGGGCGGGAGAGGGGAGGGGGCGGGAGAGGGGGAGGGGGCGGGAGAGGGGGAGGGGGCGGGAGAGGGGGAGGGGGCGGGAGAGGGGGAGGGGGGCGGGAGAGGGGGGAGGGGGCGGGAGAGGGGGAGGGGGCGGAGAGGGGGGAGGGGGCGGGAGAGGGGGAGGGGGCGGGAGAGGGGGAGGGGGCGGGAGAGGGGGAGGGGGCGGGAGAGGGGGAGGGGGCGGGAGAGGGGGAGGGGGGCGGGAGAGGGGGAGGGGGCGGGAGAGGGGGCGGGGGCGGGAGAGGGGGCGGGAGAGGGGGCGGGAGAGGGGGGCGGGAGAGGGGGAGGGGGCGGGAGAGGGGGAGGAGGCGGGAGAGGGGGAGGGGGGCGGGAGATGGGGAGGGGGCGGGAGAGGGGAGGGGGCGGGAGAGGGCGAGGGGGGCGGGAGAGGGCGAGGGGGCGGGAGAGGGCGAGGGGGCGGGAGAGGGGCGGGAGAGGGGCGGGAGAGGGGGAGGGGGCGGGAGAGGGGGAGGGGGCGGGAGAGGGGGGAGGGGGCAGGAGAGGGGGCGGGAGAGGGGGAGGGGGCGGGAGGGGGAGGGGGCGGGAGAGGGGGAGGGGGCGGGAGAGGGGGAGGGGGCGGGAGAGGGGGAGGGGGCGGGAGAGGGGGAGGGGGCGGGAGAGGGGCGGGAGAGGGGGAGGGGGCGGGAGAGGGGGAGGGGGCGGGAGAGGGGGAGGGGGGCGGGAGAGGGGGAGGGGGCGGGAGAGGGGGCGGGGAGAGGGAGAGGGGGCGGGAGAGGGGGAGGGGGCGGGAGAGGGGGAGGGGGCGGGAGAGGGGGAGGGGGCGGGGAGAGGGGGAGGGGGCGGGAGAGGGGGAGGGGGCGGGAGAGGGGGAGGGGGCGGGATAGGGAGAGGGGGCGAGAGAGGGGGAGGGGGCGGGAGAGGGGGGAGAGAGCGCGAGAGAGGGAGAGAGCGCGAGAGAGGGAGAGAGCGCGAGAGAGGGAGAGAGCGCGAGAGAGGGAGAGCGCGCAAGAGAGGGAGAGTGCGCGAGAGAGGGAGAGTGCGCGAGAGAGGGAGAGTGCGCGAGAGAGGGAGAGAGCGCGAGAGAGGGAGAGAGCGCGAGAGAGGGAGAGAGCGCGAGAGAGGGAGAGAGCGCGAGAGAGGGAGAGAGCGCGAGAGAGGGAGAGAGCGCGAGAGCGCGAGAGAGCGCTAGAGAGGGAGAGAGCGCGAGAGAGGGAGAGAGCGCGAGAGAGGGAGAGAGCGCGAGAGAGGGAGAGAGCGCGAGAGAGGGAGAGAGCGCGAGAGAGGGAGAGAGCGCGAGAGAGCGAGAGAAATAATGCTGCTCCTGAACAGTTACAGGGCAGAAGGTTTTGGAAATCGCCCGAGAGGTCATTAAGAGTGCCACGAGGCAGGCTTTGAAAAAGGGTTCTGAACAAATGTTCATAACAGACGAAAAATTGCTTCGTAAATACAAGTAATTTCCGTTGCCTGTGTAAGTGGAACAAGAGCTGAATGCTTATTCATTTATTATCATAAATTTAGAGTACCCAATTATTTTTTTCAATTAGGGGACAATTTAGTGCGGTCAATCCACCTACCCTACGTATTTTTTGGGTTGAGACCCACAGACACGGAGAATGCGCAAACTCTACACGGGGGCCAGGATCAAACCCAAGTCCTTGGCGCCGTGAGGTAGAAGTGCTAACCACTTCATCGCTGTGCTGCCCTAGCTGCATGTTTATTTCAAGTTGTGTTTAATGGGAACTAGTGTGTTACGGTTAGGAAACTACATGTAATCTGTTAGTGTTGAAGTTTTAAAGTTTAAATCTTGTTTTCGTTTCTTTTAATAAAGTTTCTTTTATAAAATAACCATTGTATTTCTTATATCTTCACTCCTGAAACAAATTAATCTTTCCGCACCATCTTAAAACTTAAGAGTTTTGGTATTGGTCCACTCTCTTAGCCACTGTTGAGAGTTGACCAGGCGTCCGTGACAGTATTTCTTCACTAACTGCAAGAACTATGTGCATGTATACAGCAAGGGTTCAACAACTCTGTCCAACGATTCTGCCTCCAGACCCACAGCATTGTGATTGACTATAACTTCCCACTGAAATGGCGTTATAAGTCACTCAGTTTAAGGGCAATTAGGGATGGTCAAGAAATGCTGGCCTTGCCTGCGACGACCACATGCCATGAAAGAATTTTTAAAATAGATTGGCCCCTAGGTGCGAGTCATGTGTTCTCTTGCATCACTGTGTAGGAAGTACTGTACTCAGTCCCACTTTAACCCTATATATTCCAAACCCTTCTACCACAACATTATTCTCACCACCCTTTAGCTAGGCTGCATTAAAATGCTTCCAAAGGCAACCCATCTCAGTGAATTTTTTTAACAATCAAAGGCGAGGTCCTTACATGTCTGAATTAGCCTGATCATTGCTGCCGTACCCTCCTTCCACCCTTATGAAAGCTACTTGGGTTGTGAATGCAGGGTTTGGGGGGGGGGGGGGGGGGGGGGGGGGTATACAAACCATTGCTACCATTGGTCTGTCACTCAATTCCAGTCTGTGCAATTTGGCACATGGATAATCTACGCAGAGTGTTAAAGTGTAGTGTTAATTGGGCAGTGTGCTGGAAAACTGTGACAGCACAGGTGGAGAGCTTGCATCCTTAACATTGCTAACTTACCGGTTCTATGGATATAACGAGCCACCGTTTATCTCAATTACATCTACATGTGCACGTTAAAGAAGATAAATTTCAGACTTCCAGTGACGGCCATGAGCTGATCAGTCACACACAAGGTGGCTCCTGTTAGGAGGCTTTGGCCCTTTCTGCCCAGTTAATGGGCACTTTGCCTGTAAAAAGTGCTGAATAAGTGGAGGGAGTTAGTTTCTCCTCCGCAGTGGTATATTGACGGGCTACAACAACCAGCAAAAGTCTAGTAACCCCGGTGAGGATAGTAATGTGGAACGTGCAGGGGCTGAACGGTCCAGTTAAACGGTCCCGGGTATTTGTGTACTTAAAAAGGGCAGATGTGGTCTTCCTTTAGGAGACACACCTGCAGGTGAAGGACCAATGCAGCTAGGCATGGGGTGGGTGGAGCAGGTGTTCCACTCAGGGTTTGACTCAAGTCGAGGGGAGTTGCAATCCTGTTCAGTAAAAGGGTGGTATTTGTGCTCGCCAGGGAGATGCAGGACCCAGGAGGGAGGTTTGTGATGCTGAGTGGGGTCTTGGCGGAGATGCTGGTTGTTTTAGTTAATGTCTATGCACCAAACTAGGACAATGGAGACTTTGTCAAGAAGATGTTAGTGTCCACCCTGGACTTGGATTCACATCAGCTAATAACGGTGGCCAGGTCTGGTATGACAAAGGGATGTTGGTATTTATGGACCCATTGATGTTTAGGTATCCAGGAGAGGGGGTTTTCCTTCTTCCATCGATTATACTCCCGTATTTTTGTGGTGGGGAAGTCTGTACACTGTGGAATTGTGGGTGCAGAATACAAAGCTCTCGTGATATCGGACCACACACCACATTACGTTTGATGAGGACTCGTCTACTGAGGTAGTAATGGGCTGAGGTTAGAAACAGGAAAGGAGAGGTCACCCTGTTAGGGGTTTTTTGTAGGCCTCTGAAAAGTTCCAGAGATGTAGAGGAAAGGATTGCAAAGATGATACTGGATAGGAGCGAAAGCAACAGGGTAGTTGTTATGGGGGACTTTAACTTTCCAAATATTGACTGGAAACGCTATAGTTCGAGTACTTTAGATGGGTCCGTTTTTGGCCAATGTGTGCAGGAGGGTTTCCTGACACAGTATGTAGATAGTACGAAGTCTTACAACACCAGGTTAAAGTCCAACAGGTTTGTTTCGATGTCACTAGCTTTCCGAGCGCTGCTCCTTCCTCAGGTGAATGAAGAGGTATGTTCCAGAAACATATATATAGACAAATTCAAAGCTGCCAGACAATGCTTGGAATGCGAGCATTAGCAGGTGATTAAATCTTTACAGATCCAGAGATGGGGTAACCCCAGGTTAAAGAGGTGTGAATTGTCTCAAGCCAGGACAGTTGGTAGGATTTTGCAGGCCAGATGGTGGGGGATGAATGTAATGCGACATGAATCCCAGGTCCCGGTTGAGGCCGCACTCATGTGTGCGGAACTTGGCTATAAGTTTCTGCAAGACGTGCCAGATCATCGACATGGATACCACCATTACACGCAAGAACACCACCTACCAGGTACGCGGTACATACTCGTGCGACTCGGCCAACGTTGTCTACCTCATACGCTGCAGGAAAGGATGTCCCGAAGCGTGGTACATTGGCGAGACCATGCAGATGCTGCGACAACGAATGAACGGACATCGCGCGACAATCACCAGGCAGGAATGTTCCCTTCCAGTCGGGGAACACTTCAGCAATCAAGGGCATTCAGCCTCTGATCTCCGGGTAAGCGTTCTCCAAGGCGGCCTTCAGGACGCGCGACAACGCAGAATCGCCGAGCAGAAACTTATAGCCAAGTTCCGCACACGAGTGCGGCCTCAACCGGGACCTGGGATTCATGTCGCATTACATTCATCCCCCACCATCTGGCCTGGGAAATCCTACCAACTGTCCTGGCTTGACACAATTCACACCTCTTTAACCTGAGGTTACCCCATCTCTGGATCTGTAAAGATTTAATCACCTGCTAATGCTTGCATTGCAAGCATTGTCTGGCAGCTTTGAATTTGTCTATATATATGTTTCTGGAACATACCTCTTCATTCACCTGAGGAAGGAGCAGCGCTCGGAAAGCTAGTGACATCGAAACAAACCTGTTGGACTTTAACCTGGTGTTGTAAGACTTCGTACTGTGCTCACCCCAGTCCAACGCCGGCATCTCCACAGTATGTAGATAGGCCAACGAGAGGCGAGGCCATATTGGATTTGCTACTGGGTAATGAACCAGGACAGGTGTTAGATTTGGAGGTAGGTGAGCACTTTGGTGATAGTGACCACAATTCGATTACATTTACTTTAGTGATGGAAAGGGATAGGTACATAGCGCAGGGCAAGAGTTATATCTGGGGGAAAGGCAATTATGATGCGATGAGGCAAGACTTAGGATGCATCTGATGGAGAGGAAAACTGCACGGGATGAGCACAATGGAAATGTGGAGCTTGTTCAAGGAACAGCTACTGCGTGTCCTTGATAAGTATGTACCTGTCAGGCATTGAGGATGTGGTCAAGCAAGGGAACCGTGGTTTACTAAAGCAGTCGAAACACTTGTCAAGAAAAGAAGGAGGCTTATGTAAAGATGAGACATGAAGGTTCAGTTAGGGTGCTCGAGAGTTACAAGTTAGCTAGGAAGGACCTAAAGAGAGAGCTAAGAAGAACCAGGAGGGGACATGATAAGTCTTTGGCAGGTAGGATCAAGGATAACCCTAAAGCTTTCTATAGATATGTCAGGAATAAAAGAATGACTCGGGTAAGAGTAGGGCCAGTCAAGGACAGTAGTGGGAAGTTGTGCGTGGAGTCCGAGGAGATAGGAGAGGTGCTAAATGAATATTTTTCGTCAGTATTCACACAGGAAAAAGACAATGTTGTCGAGGAGAATACGGAGATTCAGGCTACTAGACCAGAAGGGCTTGTGATTCATAAGGAGGAGGTGTTATCCCTGATCAGGGATAGTCAGCATGGCTTTGTGAAGGGTAGGTCATGCCTCACAAACCTTATCGAGTTCTTTGAGAAGGTGACTGAACAGGTAGACGAGGGTAGAGCAGTTGATGTGGTGTATATGGATTTCAGCAAAGCGTTTGATAAGGTTCCCCACGGTAGGCTATTGCAGAAAATACGGAGGCTGGGGATTGAGGGTGATTTAGAGATGTGGATCAGAAATTGGCTAGCTGAAAGAAGACAGAGGGTGGTGGTTGATGGGAAATGTTCAGAATGGAGTTCAGTCACAAGTGGAGTACCACAAGGATCTGTTCTGGGGCCGTTGCTGTTTGTCATTTTTATCAATGACCTAGAGGAAGGCGCAGAAGGGTGGGTGAGTAAATTTGCAGACGATACTAAAGTCGGTGGTGTTGTCGATAGTGTGGAAGGAAGTAGCAGGTTACAGAGGGATATAGATAAGCTGCAGAGCTGGGCTGAGAGGTGGCAAATGGAGTTTAATGTAGAGAAGTGTGAGGTGATTCACTTTGGAAGGAATAACAGGAATGTGGAATATTTGGCTAATGGAAAAGTTCTTGAAAGTGTGGATGAGCAGAGGGATCTAGGTGTCCATGTACATAGATCCCTGAAAGTTGCCACCCAGGTTGATAGGGTGGTGAAGAAGGCCTATGGAGTGTTGGCCTTTATTGGTAGAGGGATTGAGTTCCGGAGTCAGGAGGTCATGTTGCAGCTGTACAGAACTCTGGTACGGCCGCATTTGGAGTATTGCGTACAGTTCTGGTCACCACATTATAGGAAGGACGTGGAGGCTTTGGAGCGGGTGCAGAGGAGATTTACCAGGATGTTGCCTGGTATGGAGGGAAAATCTTATGAGGAAAGGCTGATGGACTTGAGGTTGTTTTCGTTGGAGAGAAGGTGGTGAAGAGGAGACTTAATAGAGGCATACAAAATGATTAGGGGGTTGGATAGGGTGGACAGTGAGAGCCTTCTCCCGTGGATGGAAATGGCTGGCACGAGGGGACATAACTTTAAACTGAGGGGTAATAGATATAGGACAGAGGTCAGAGGTAGGTTCTTTACGCAAAGAGTAGTGAGGCCGTGGAATGCCCTACCTGCTACAGTAGTGAACTCGCCAACATTGAGGGCATTTAAAAGTTTATTGGATAAACATATGGATGATAATGGTATAGTGTAGGTTAGATGGCTTTTGTTTCGGTGCAACATTGTGGGCCGAAGGGCCTGTACTGCGCTGTATTGTTCTATGTTCTATGTTAGCAATTCTGTAAAGTGTGAAAATAGATAAGTCCCCTGGGCCGGATGGAATCTATCCTAGGATTCTCTGGGAAGCTAGAGAGGAGATTGCTGAGCCTTTGGCTTTGATCTTTAAGCCATCTTTGTCTACAGGAATAGTGCCAGAAGACTGGAGGATAGCAAATGTTGTCCCCTTGTTCAAGAAGGGGAGTAGAGACAACCCCGGTAACTATAGACCAGTGAGCCTTACTTCTGTTGTGGGCAAAATCTTGGAAAGGTTTATAAGAGGTAGGATGTATAATCACCTGGAAAGGAATAATTTGATTAGAGATAGTCAACACGGTTTTGTGAAGGGTAGGTCATGCTTCACAAACCTTATTGAGTTCTTTGAGAAGGTGACCAAACAGGTGGATGAGGGTAAAGCAGTTAATGTGGTGTGTATGGATTTCAATAAAGCGTTTGATAAGGTTCCCCACGGTCGGCTACTGCAGAAAATACGGAGGCATGGGATTCAGGGTGATTTAGCAGTTTGGATCAGAAATTGGCTAGCTGGAAGAAGACAAAGGGTGGTGGTTGATGGGAAATGTTCAGCCTGGAGTCCAGTTACTAGTGGTGTACCACAAGGATCTGTTTTGGGGCCACTGCTGTGTGTCATTTTTATAAATGACCTGGAGGAGGGCGCAGAAGAATGGGTGAGTAAATTTGCAGATGACACTAAAGTCGGTGGAGTTGTGGACAGTGCGGAAGGATGTTACAAGTTATAGAGGGACATAGATAAGCTGCAGCGCTGGGCTGAGAGGTGGCAAATGGAGTTTAATGCAGAGAAGTGTGAGGTGATTCATTTTGGAAGGAATAACAGGAAGACAGAGTACTGGGCTAATGGTAAGATTCTTGGCAGTGTGGAGTCCATGTACATAGATCCCTTAAAGTTGCCACCCAGGTTGAGAGGGTTGTTAAGAAGGCGTACGGTGTGTTAGCTTTTATTGGTAGAGGAATTGAGTTTCGGAGCCATGAGGTCATGTTGCAGCTGTACAAAACTCTGGTGCGGCCGCATTTGGAGTATTGCGTGCAATTCTGGTCGCCGCATTATAGGAAGGATGTGTAAGCATTGGAAAGGGTGCAAAGAAGATTTACTAGAATGTTGCCTGGTATGGAGGGAAGATCTTATGAGGAAAGGCTAAGGGACTTGAGGCTGTTTTCGTTAGAGTGAAGAAGGTTAAGAGGTGACTTAATTGAGGCATACAAGATGATCAGAGGATTGGATAGGGTGGACAGTGAGAGCCTTTTTCCTCGGATGGTGATGTCTAGCACGAGGGGACGTAGCTTTAAATTGAGGGGAAATAGATGTAGGACAGATGTCAGAGGTAGGTTCTTTACTCAGAGATTAGTACGGGTGTGGAATGCCCTGCCTGCAACAGTAGTGGACTCGCCAACACTAAGGGCATTCAAATGGTCATTGGATAGATATATGGACGATAAGGGAATAGTATAGATGGGCTTCAGAGTGGTTTCACAGGTCGGCGCAACATCGAGGGCCGAAGGGCCGGTACTGCGCTGTAATGTTCTATGTTCTGAAACAGGATTGGCTCAGAGACCCGGGTGGAGGTTTGACTCAGTGCTTCTGGCAGATAAGTTCTGCGAAAAGGTGGCCCTGGTGATAAAGGACTATGTGGAGATTAATCAGAACTGGGAGGTTTCAGTCATCACGTTTTGGGAGGTATTGATGGCGGTTGTCCAGGGGGAGGTTATATCTCACAAGGCCCACGAGGACTAAGTTGAGAGGGCGGAGAGACAGATTGGTGGATGCCATTGTAGAAGTGGATCAAAGGTACTCGGTCACCCCGACTAGGGAGCGATTGGCAGAACGGAAGAAACTGCAGAGGGAGTTTGACCCAATGATGACATGGAAGGCAGTAGGTCAGCTTCATCACTTGGCTTGGGGGGGGGGGGGGGGCGGGGGGGGTGCTTCATGAATATGGGGAGAGGGCTAGTCAGCTGCTAGCCCATCAGTTGCTGCAGCCGGTGGCTACACGGGAGATTGCACAGGAAGGAGGGTTGGTAATGACATCTGAAAAAGTTAATGAGACATTCGAAGACTTCTGTCAGGGATGTATAGATGGGGCATTTTTTGGATGGGTTGGTGTTCCCGGAGGTGAAAAGAAGGAAGGGACCGGGATTGTAGGCACCATTCGGGTTGCAGAAGGTGATGTGTTGGGTTGATGCAGTCGGGAAAGGCACCGCGGGGGGGGGTTGCTGGCTAAGGTGTTGGCGAGTCGGTTGGAGGGGTGCGTGCCAAAGGTGGTCTTGGAGGATCAGGCGGGGTTGGTTAAGGGGAAGCAGGTGTCATGCAAATCAGGCGGCTGTTAAATGTGGTAATGACTCCGTCAAGTGGCAAAGCGTGGAAGTTACTATTCTCCGTGGACGCGGAGAAAGCTTTTGACTGGGTAGACTGGAGGTACTTGTTTGTGATCTTGGGATAGTTTGGGTGCGGACCAATGTTCAGTTCGTAGGTGCGGTTGCTATATGCTGCTCCCATGGCAAGTGTAAGAACAAATACAATGAATTTGGCATATGTAGGCTCCATAAGGGCATGTGACAGAGATGCCTGCTGTCCCTTGCATTGGTTATTGAGCTTTTGGCTATTGTGCTTTGGGCATCAAGAGAGTGGAAGGGCAAGTAGGGAGCGCAGGGTATCATTGTATGCCGATAATTTCTTGCAATATGTCTCAAACCCACTGGAGTATATGGGGAAAATAATGGACCTACTAGGGAAGCTTGGTGCCTTTTCGTACTATAAACTGAACGTGGCAAAAAGCGAGGTATTCCCAGTGAATGCCCAGGGGAGGAATGCAGACTTGGGTGCCTTGCCATTTAAACTGGCCAAGATAGGATTTTGATTACTGGGTATTCAGGTGGCCCACTACTGGGCCATGATGCACAAGTGTAACTTGGCCAGTTTGGTAAAGTGGGTGAAAGGAGATTTGAGAAGGTGGAATGCCCTGCCGTTGTCCATGGCAGGGAGGGTACAGACCGTAAAAATGAACATTTTGCTGAGGTTATTATTTGTTTATCAGTCCTTCCCGCTATTCCTTTCCAAGGCATTCTTCCTGTAGCCATCTAAGATGGCCACCTGCAAAGGACCATGGCAATTATGGCCAACCCAGGACTCAGACAGATACACAGCCTATGTGTATCTAAAACACAGGTAACCAGACCTGATCGAAACCACCACTCGTTTGCATTTTAATAGCCCATTACCCAGGACAATAGAACTCCAATCAAGTAACCAGTACAGCCACAGACTGATCGGCGCCACGCCCCTTACTCAGAAAGCACAACTGCCAAGATCAATGACCTCTAAGGACTGCCCAGCTACCAAGACACCCGCCCCTTTATTAGCCAAAATCGAAGAGAGTGATCAGAGCCCTATCGAACTATTGGGTCCAAGGTTAAGGATCGCCCCAAAAAGCACGAAATCCCAGAGAGATAAAAGAGGACACAGCCATGTGTTCTGTCTCTTTTGGATCCAGCCTGTACCAGCCCAATTGTAGCAGGAACAGCCAGCTAAGTTCAAGATCAACGATCGCTACCTGACGGATGAGCCCAGCAGAGACAGAACCACTTTCTTCGAACCAGCCAAGTGAAATCCAGATAAAGGCCTTATCCATTTGCACAGTGCCTGTCGCACTGAAGTTAAGTATAGGTTATTGTAGCTGATAGGTGTAGTTTAACTCGTAGTAGATATTGTGTTTGCATGTTGAGATAACTCTTGTGTATGTAAATAAACCATCTCTGAACGAACTAACTGGTTGTGTGTTCATTTGATCGATATAAGGGAAGGCTTGTGGTTCACTAAGATAAATACAACTACCCACAGTATTGGTGACGCTGTTGGGGCCGAAACAGAGCAACATTCCAGAGGGTAGATAAATTAATTTCGGAATTTGTATGGGCAGGTAAGACGGCTAGGATCCAGAGGGAGGACCCTGGTGATGGCCTCCCTCCCGTTCTCCCTGGGTAGGTATACTCCGGTCCCGTCCTAGTGTTATCCCTCAAGATATGGAACCAGCGGAGGTGCCACTTTTGTGTAGAGGGTATTCCGGTACTGGCCCCAATATGTGAGAATCATGGGTTTAAAGCAGCAGGGATAGACACGACATACAGGCATAGGGCAAATATAGAGTGGGTAAGGGTTTATAGAGGGGAGGTTCACGAGGCAAGAGACGTTGCAAAGGAAATTCCAGTTGCCGAGGGGTGTGAATTCGGTACATGCAGGTCTGTGACTTCATACGCAAGGAACTTCCCTCATTCCCTCAACTGCCAAAGTATACGCTATTGGATAAATTGTTAACTCAACTGGAGCTGGGGGAAGGGAGGATTGTGGACATTCAGGGGTGGTTGTTGGAAATGGAGAAGGCGCCAGTGGAGGAGATGGAAATGGGAATAGGAATTGGGAATAGAGAGTTGGTGGGGCGGGCGGGGGGGGGGGGGGGGGGGCTTGGAGTGAAATTATCCACTGGATAAACTCGACTAGATTCTATGTGAGATGGAGGCTCTTTGTCTCTATTTGAGGATGTGTGTATATGTGTTATTGAGTCATTAATGTTCACAGCATGGAAACAGGCCCTTTGGCCCAGCTTGTCCATGCCGCCCAGTTTCTATCACTAAGCTAGTCCCACTTGCCCGCATTTGGCCCATATCGATCTGTACCCACTCTGCCCATGTAACTGTCTAACTGTTTTTTTAAAGAAAATAATTGTACCGCCTCTACCACTGCCTCTGGCAGCTCATTCCAGATGCTCACCACCCTCTGTGTGAAAGAAATTTCCCCTCTGGTCTCTTTTGTATCTCTCCCCTCTCACTTTACACCTATGTCCTCTAGTTCTAGACTCCTCTACCTTTGGGAAAGCATCTTGACTATCTACCTCATCTATGCTCCACATTATTTTGTAGACCTCTATAAGATCACCCCTAAGTCTCCTACACTCCAGGGAAAAAAGTCCCAGGCTATCCAGCCTCTCCTTATAACTCAGACCATCACCTCACATTTATCCAAATTAAACTCAATCTGCTTTTCATCGGTCCACTGGCCCAATTGGTCAAGATCCTGTTGCAATCTTCACTATCTACTGTGCCACCAATCTTGGTGTCATCTGAAAACTTAGCAACCATGCCTCCTACATTTTCATCCAAATCATTAATATATATATAACAAATAACAGTGGACCCAGCACCGTTCCCTGAGGCACACCGCTGGTCACAGGCCTCCAGTTTGAAAAACAACCCTTCACAACCACCCTTGGCTTCAGTCGCCACGCCAATTTTGTATCCAATTAGCTACCTCATCCTGGATTCCGTTGAGATTTAACCTTTTGCAACAACCTACCATGCGGTACCTGTCAAAGACCTTGCTAAAGTTCATGTAGACAATGTCGACTGAACTGCCTTCATCTACCTTCTTGGTTACCCCTTCAAAAAACTCAAATCAAATTGGTGAGACATGACTTTCCCCTTACAAAGACCTGCTGACTTTCCCTAATTAGCCCTTGCCTATCTCAATGCCTGTAGATCCTGTCCCTCAGAATATCTTTAACAATTTACCCACTACAGAAGTAAGGCAAACCGATTTGTAGTTCCCAGGCATATCCCTACAACCCTTCTTATACAAGGGCACAACATTTGCTACCCTCCAATCTTCAGGGACCTCTCATATGGCTGTCGATGATTCAAATATCTCAGCTAGGGGGCCGGCAATTTCCTCCCCAGCCTCCCACAATGTCCTGGGATACATTTCATCTGGTCCCGGGGATTTATCGATCTTGATGCGTTTTAATACCTCCAGCACCTCCTTCTCTGTAATACATACACCCCTCAAGACATGACTTTTTATTTCCCTAATTTCCCTAACATTCGTGCCTTTCTCAACAGTAAATACTGACGAGAAATATTCATTTAGGACATCTCCCATCCCTTGTGGATCTACACATAAATGACCTTGTTTATCCTGAAGAGGTCCTATCTTTTCCCCAGTCACCCTTTTACCTTTTATGTATCTATAAAAGCTCTTGCAGCTACTTTGATCATTATTTCATGGCAGGAAAAGCTTGTATTTGCAGGGAATGTTTGCTCAGGCACTGGCTTACTCACTGACCACACGGACCATAGCTAGGATTAGCTAGAGGTTGTTTAGCAGGAATTACAGTGTCAAGGGAATATTGTGATCACACTTGGACATCCCACGGCACCACTACCAGAAAAAAAACATTCTATTTCCTCTCCTCCGAAAAGTGCTGATTGTTGCTAGGTACAGGGTTCCCTCCCCTATCGAAGGTGCCAACGCTCACAGTCACTGGGGTTCAAGCTCAACGTTCCACGAAGCAGAACATATGCTTGACCTTGCAGCAGCCTGGGAGGTAAATACCACATCAACAAAAAATATTTAAAGATACCACATTTGACAGGCCCAATCACCTCCCTCTGTGCTATAAATTACTTGCAAATTAAATTACTGTAAATAAAAAATTGGTTGCACACAATAATGGCATTTTATAACAAATGTTGGGTCAGGTCTCCTCCTCTCCTGAAGGTCCTGATTCTCACTGGACTACAGTTCCCATCCTGAGGTTCCAATTCTCACTGGATTACAGTTAGGGCTGTTTAGCACAGGGCTAAATCGCTGGCTTTGAAAGCAGACCAAGGCAGGCCACCAGCACGGTTCAATTCCCGTAACAGCCTTCCCGAACAGGCGCCGGAATGTGGCGACTAGGGGCTTTTCACAGTAACTTCATTTGAAGCCTACTTGTGACAATAAGCGATTTTCAGTTCATTTTTCATTTCATCCTGAGGTTCTGATTCTCACTGGATTACAGTTCCCATCCTGAGGCTCTGATTCTCACTGGATTACAGTTCCCATCCTGAGGCTCTGATTCTCACTGGATTACAGTTCCCATCCTGAGGTTCTGATTCTCTCCGGATTACAGTTCCCATCGTGAGGGTCTGATTCTCACCGGATTACAGTTCCCATCCTGAGGTTCTGATTCTCACTGGATTCCAGTTCCCATCCTGAGGCTCTGATTCTCACTGGATTACAGTTCCCATCCTGAGGTTCTGATTCTCACTGGATTACAGTTCCCATCCTGAGGTTCAGATTCTCTCCGGATTACAGTTCCCATCGTGAGGGTCTGATTCTCACCGGATTACAGTTCCCATCCTGAGGTTCTGATTCTCACTGGATTCCAGTTCCCATCCTGAGGTTCTGATTCTCACTGGATTACAGTTCCCATCCTGAGGTTCTGATTCTCACTGGATTACAGTTCCCATCCTGAGGCTCTGATTCTCACTGGATTACAGTTCCCATCCTGAGGTTCTGATTCTCACCGGATTACAGGTCCCATCCTGAGGTTCTGATTCTCACCGGATTACAGTTCCCATCCTGAGGTTCTGATTCTCACCGGATTACAGTTCCCATCGTGAGGCTCTGAATCTCACCGGATTACAGTTCCCATCCTGAGGTTCTGATTCTCACCGGATTACAGTTCCCATCCTGAGGTTCTGATTCTCACCGGATTACAGTTCCCATCCTGAGGTTCTGATTCTCACCGGATTACAGTTCCCATCCTGAGGCTCTGATTCTCACTGGATTACAGTTCCCATCCTGAGGTCCCAATTCTCACTGGATTACAGTTCCCATCCTGAGCTTCTGATTCTCACTGGATTACAGTTCCCATCCTGAGGTTCTGATTCTCACTGGATTGCAGGTCCCCGCCTGAAGGTTCCGATTCTCACTGGATTTCAGGACCCCTCCTGAAGATTTGGATTCTGGATTTCAGGTCCCCTCCTAAGGTTTTGACACTTGATGGAATACTGTTGACCTCCATTGCTTGCCAATATGGTCATTCTTGAGGACGGACAGTGAAGGCATCGCTGCTTGCGAGCATTTGACAATCAATTGCACAATGTATCTCAAAGGGACAGAATTTACAGAAACTATTCCTGCTGCTGAATATTGTTGTTACTTTCTCAGGTAAGAGCTGTGACAACTGGAACTTTTAGCAGTGATCAATGGGTGGGGGAAATCAGGAATTCATCAAAATTTAAAGTGCTATGTGTGCTGCAAGTGGAGCCATTGAGTGGACACAGGAGTTTCACATTACACAGAATAATCATGAAAACAGTTAATGTCTTTTAGGGTGGAAGGGATGTTGTATTAGGGTGGAAGGGCTGTTGGTGCTAACGCCGCTGTGCGAGAATCATGGGAGAGAGCCGGGGGGGGGGGGGGGGGGGGGGGGGGGGGGGGGGGGGAATGGATAATGTATACAGGAGGTGGAGGGAAGTGAGGCTGGTCAAGGTGAGGGATTTGTATTTGGAGGAAGTTGGAGGTGTTCCGCAGGGATCACTGCTGGGACCTTTGCTGTTTGTAGTATATATAAATGATTTGGAGGAAAATGTAACTGGTCTGATTAGTAAGTTTGCAGACGACACAAAGGTTAGTGGAATTGCAGATAGTGATGAGGACTGTCAGAGGATACAGCAGGATTTAGATTGTTTGGAGACTTGGGCGGAGAGATGGCAGATGGAGTTTAATCCGGACAAATGTGAGGTAATGCATTTTGGAAGGTCTAATGCAGGTAGGGAATATACAGTGAATGGTAGAACCCTCAAGAGTATTGAAAGTCAGAGAGATCTAGGAGTACAGGTCCACAGGTCACTGAAAGGGGCAACACAGGTGGAGAAGTTAGTCAAGAAGGCATACGGCATGCTTGCCTTCATTGGCCGGGGCATTGAGTATAAGAATTGGCAAGTCATGTTGCAGCTGTATAGAACCTTAGTTAGGCCACACTTGGAGTATAGTGTTCAATTCTGGTCGCCACACTACCAGAAGGATGTGGAGGCTTTAGAGAGGGTGCAGAAGAGATTTACCAGAATGTTGCCTGGTATGGAGGGCATTAGCTATGAGGAGCGGTTGAATAAACTCGGTTTGTTCTCACTGGAACGATGGAGGTTGAGGGGCGACCTGATAGAGGTTTACAAAATTGAGGGGCATAGACAAAGTGGATAGTCAGAGGCTTTTCCCCAGGGTAGAGGGGTCAATTACTAGGGGGCATAGGTTTAAGGTGAGAGGGGCAAGGTTTAGAGTAGATGTACGAGGCAAGTTTTTTTACACAGAGGGTAGTGGGTGCCTGGAACTCACTACCGGAGGAGGTGGTGGAAGCAGGGATGATAATATCATTTAAGGGGCATCTTGACAAATACATGAATAGGATGGGAATAGAGGGATACGGACCCAAGAAGTGTAGAAGATTGTAGTTTAGTCGGGCAGCATGGTCGGCACGGGCTTGGAGGGCCGAAGGGCCTGTTCCTGTGCTGCACATGTCTTTGTTCTTTGTTGTTCTTTGAAGGATTCGCCAGTCTGGAGGAGCTAAGGGAGACGGTAGAGCTGCTGAGTGGTAGTGAGTTCAGGTATCTACAGGTTAGGGACTTTGCACAAAAGGTCTGGAAGGGGTTCCCTAGATTGCCGGGATACACCCTGCTGGAGCGACTGCTGCTTCCGGATGTGGAAGGGGAGGGAAGAATTGGGGATATATACAAGTGGCTGGGGGAGCAGGGAGGCGAGCGGGTGGTGAAGATCAAGGAGAAATGGGAAGCAGAATTGGAATGGAGATCAATTGGGGAGTATGGAGTGAGGCACTGCGAAGGGTAAACTCCTCTTGTGCAAGGTTGAGCCTGATACAGTTTAAGGTGGTGCACAGGGTGCATATGACTCGGGCGAGAATGAGTGGATTCTTTAGGGGGTAGCAGATGAGTGTGAGAGGTGTGTGCAGGGACCAGCGAATCATGCGCACATGTTTTGGGGTTGTGAAAAATTGGAAAGATTCTGGGCGGGAGTGTTCACGGTCTTAGCCAGGATAGTGGAGGAGGGAGTGGACCCGGAACCTTTGGTGGTGAAATTTGGGGTTTCAGAGAAGCCGGGGCTCATGGAAAGGAGGAAGGCCGATGTCTTGGCCTTCGCCTCTCTCATTGCACGGCGACGGATTTTGCTGGAGTGGCAGTCGACATCGCCACCGGGGGTAGCAGCATGGTTGGGTGATCTGTATGACTTCCTGCGGTTAGAGAAGATAAAGTATGAGTTAAGGGGCCCAGCAGGGGATTTTGAGAAAAGGTGGGGGATGTTTGTGACCGTGTTTGAGGAGCTGTTCGTCGCAGGGGGCGGGGGTGAAAAAGGAGAAAAATCTGTACCATCTGTATAGTTGATTGTTGGGAAGAATGTTTCCCGGGCTATTTATTTGCTGTAAACTACTTTGATTCAAGATTTTTTTATTTTTTATTTAATTTTTAAAAATATATTTTATTCAAGTTTTTTGGCCAAACATAACAATACGTAGTGTTTCTTTTACATAACAATAAAGCAATATAAATAACCGTGGCCAGTTTTAAACAAATAAATAAGTAATATATAAACAAAAAACAAAACTAAATGGCAACTGCCTTGTCCAAAATAAATACTCTCAAAAAATACAATCCAGCAATCCAATATACAATTACATATACCAAATACCTATACATATACAATAACCTCCCTGAGAGTCCGTCCGATTCCTCCCCCCTCCCTCCCCCCTGGGTTGCTGCTGTTATCTACTTCTTTTCCATTTCCTCTATCTTTCTGTGAGGTAGTCGACCAACGGTTGCCACCGCCTGGTGAACCCCTGAGCCGAACCCCTCAACACGAACTTAATCCGTTCTAACTTTACGAACCCTGCCATATCGTTTATCCAGGTCTCCACCCCCGGGGGTTTGGCTTCCTTCCACATTAACAATATCCTGCGCCGGGCTACAAGGGACGCAAAGGCCAACACGTCAGCCTCTCTCGCCTCCTGCACTCCCGGCTCTTCTGCAACCCCAAATATAGCCAACCCCCAGCTTGGTTCGACCCGGACCCCCACCACCTTCGAAAGCACCTTTGCCACCCCCACCCAGAACCCCTGTAGTGCCGGGCATGACCAGAACATGTGGGTGTGATTCGCTGGGCCTCTCGAGCATCTCGCACACCTATCCTCTACCCCAAAAAATTTACTAAGCCGTGCTCCAGTCATATGCGCCCTGTGTAGCACCTTAAATTGTATCAGGCTTAGCCTGGCACACGAGGACGATGAGTTTACCCTACGTAGGGCATCAGCCCACAGCCACTCCTCAATCTCCTCCCCCAGTTCTTCTTCCCATTTCCCTTTCAGCTCATCTACCATGATCTCCCCCTCGTCCCTCATCTCCCTGTATATGTCCGCCACCTTACCGTCCCCCACCCATGTCTCTGAGATCACTCTATCCTGCACTTCCTGCGTCGGGAGCTGCGGGAATTCCCTCACCTGTTGCCTCGCAAAAGCCCTCAATTGCATATACCGAAATGCATTCCCTTGGGGCAACCCATATTTCTCAGTCAGCGCTCCCAGACTCGCAAACGTCCCATCTACAAATAGATCTCTTAATTGTGCTACCCCAGCTCTTTGCCATGCTCCAAATCCCCCATCCATTCTCCCCGGAATGAACCTATGATTGTTTCTTATCGGGGACCGCACCGAAGCTCCCGTCCCTCCCCTATGCCGTCTCCACTGCCCCCAAATTTTCAATGTAGCCACCACCACCGGGCTTGTGGTGTATTTCTTTGGTGAGAACGGCAACGGCGCCGTCACCATTGCTTGCAGGCTAGTCCCCCTGCAGGACGCCCTCTCCAATCTCTCTTCCACACCGCTCCCTCCCCTTCTCCCATCCACTTACACACCATTGAAACATTGGCGGCCCAGTAGTACTCACTTAGGCTCGGTAGTGCCAGCCCCCCACTGTCCCTACTACGCTGCAAGAATCCCCGCCTCGCTCTCGGGGTCTTACCAGCCCACACAAAATTCATAATGCTCTTCTCAATTCTTTTGAAAAAAGCCTTCGTGATCACCACCGGGAGGCACTGGAACACAAAAAGGAAACTCGGGAGGACCACCATTTTAACCGCCTGCACCCTATCTGCCAATGACAGGGACACCATGTCCCATCTCTTGAAATCCTCCTCCATCTGTTCCACCAACCGTGTTAAATTAAGCCTATGTAATGTACCCCAATTCTTGGCTATCTGGATCCCCAGGTACCGGAAGTCCCTTGTTACCTTCCTCAACGGTAAATCCTCTATCTCTCTGCTCTGCTCCCCCGGATGCACCACAAATAACTCACTTTTCCCCATGTTCAGTTTATACCCTGAAAAATCCCCAAACTTCCCAAGTATCCGCATTATCTCTGGCATCCCCTCTGCCGGGTCCGCCACATATAGCAACAAATCATCCGCATACAGAGATACCCGGTGTTCTTCTCCCCCCCTAAGTACTCCCCTCCGCTTCCTGGAACCCCTCAGTGCCATGGCCAGGGGTTCAATCGCCAATGCAAACAATAACGGGGACAGAGGACATCCCTGCCTCGTCCCTCTACGGAGCCGAAAATAGTCAGACCCCCGTCCATTCGTGACCACGCTCGCCATCGGGGCCCTATACAGCAACTGTACCCACCTGATATACCCGTCCCAAAGCCAAATCTCCTCAACACCTCCCACAAATAATCCCACTCCACTCTATCAAATGCTTTCTCGGCATCCATCGCCACCACTATCTCCGCTTCCCCCTCTGGTGGGGGCATCATCATTACCCCTAGCAGCCTCCGTATATTTGTATTCAGCTGTCTCCCCTTCACAAACCCAGTTTGGTCCTCATGGACCACCCCCAGGACACAATCCTCTATCCTCACTGCCATTACCTTGGCCAGAATCTTAGCATCCACATTCAGGAGGGAAATGGGCCTGTAGGACCCGCATTGCAGCGGGTCTTTTTCCTTCTTTAGGAGGAGCGATATCATTGCCTCTGACATAGTCGGGGGCAGCTGCCCCCTTTCCCTCGCCTCATTAAAGGTTCTCATCAGTAGCGGGGCCAGCAAGTCCAAATATTTCTTATAGAATTCAACTGGGAATCCGTCTGGTCCCGGGGCCTTCCCCGCCTGCATGCTTCCAATCCCTTTCACTACTTCCTCAGTCTCAATCGGTGCTCCCAGCCCCACTCTCTCCTGTTCCTCCACCTTAGGAATTTCCAGCTGATCCAGAAAGCACAACATTCTCTCCTTCCCGTCCGGGGGCTGCGCTTCATATAATCTTTCATAAAATGCCTTGAACACTCCATTCACTCTCTCCGCTCCCCGCTCCATCTCTCCCTCCTCATCTCTCACCCCCCTCTCTCCCTCGCTGCTCCCCTTTTCCTCAGTTGGTGTGCCAGCAACCTGCTCGCCTTCTCCCCATATTCGTACTGTACACCCTGTGCCTTCCTCCATTGTGCCTCTGCCTTACCCGTAGTCAACAAGTCAAATTCTACATGTAGCCTTTGCCTTTCCCTGTATAGTCCCTCCTCCGGTGCCTCCGCGTATTGTCTGTCCACCCTCAGAAGTTCTTTCAACAACCGCTCCCTTTCCCTACCCTCCTGCTTTCCTTTATGTGCCCTAATAGATATCAGCTCCTCTCTAACCACTGCCTTCAGTGCCTCCCAGACCACTCCCACCTGTACCTCCCCATTATCATTAAGTTCCAAGTACCTTTCAATACACCCCCTCACCCTTAAACACACCCCCTCATCTGCCAATAATCCCATGTCCATTCTTCAGGGTGGAAGCTGTTGTTTTTCTTCCCCTATCTCCAGGTCCACCCAGTGTGGAGCATGATCCGAGATGGCTATAGCCGTGTACTCCGTCCCCGTCACCTTTGGGATCAGTGCCCTTCCCAAAACAAAAAAATCTATTCGTGAAAATACTTTATGTACATAGGAGAAAAATGAAAACTCCTTACTCCTAGGTCTACTAAATCTCCAGGGATCTACTCCTCCCATCTGCACCATAAAATCCTTAAGCACCCTAGCTGCAGCCGGCCTCCTTCCAGTCCTGGACCTCGATCTGTCCAGCCCTGGGTCCAGCACCGTATTAAAGTCTCCACCCATTACCAACTTCCCCACTTCTAGGTCCGGGATTCGTCCTAACATACGCCTCATAAAATTGGCATCATCCCAGTTCGGGGCATACACGTTCACTAATACCACCGCCTCCCCTTGCAGTTTGCCACTCACCATCACGTATCTGCCCCCACTATCCGCCACTATGGTCTTTGCCTCAAACATTACCCGCTTCCCCACGAGTATGGCCACCCCCCTGTTTTTTGCATCTAGCCCCGAGTGAAACACCTGCCCCACCCATCCTTTGCGAAGTCTAACCTGGTCTGTCAGCTTCAGATGCGTCTCCTGAAGCATAACCACATCTGCCTTAAGTTTCTTTAGGTGTGCGAGTACCCGTGCCCTCTTAATCGGCCCGTTCAGCCCTCTCACATTCCACGTGATCAACCGGGTTGGGGGGCTCTTTACCACCCCCCCTTGACGACTAGCCATTTCCTTTTTCAATCCAGCTCCTCACCCGGTTCCCACGTAGCTGTATCCCCCCCCAGGCGGCGCCCCTCCGCCCCGACCCCCCCCCCCTCCCATACCAGCTCCCCCTTCTCCCCAGCAGCAGCAATCCAGTTAACCCCCCCCCTCCCCGCTAGATCCCAAGCTATCGTAATTGCACCCCCCATGTTGCTCCCAGAAGTCAGCAAACTCTGGCCGACCTCGGCTTCCCCCCGTGACCTCGGCTCACACTGTGCGAGGCACCCTCCTTCCTGCTTCCCTGTTCCCGCCATGATTACCATAGCGCGGGAACAAAGCCCGCGCTTCCCCTTTTGGCCCCGCCCCCAATGGCCGGCGCCCACAGCTCCTCATCCTCCCTCACCCCCTCCCCCACGACATGGGGAAGAGAGAGAAGTTACAGGGTCGCAGGTTTAAAAATCTGGGAAGTCCTCTCTTCCCCCTTTTCCCCCCTTCATCCCACAAATTCACCCCCCCACTTGTGTCCCAAACGTTCTTTTTCTGGCCCGCTCACTCCAGCTTCTCCTCGACAATAAATGTCGACGCCTCGTCTGCCGTTTCAAAATAGTGGTGTTTCCCTAGATGTGTGACCCACAGTCTTGCCGGTTGCAACATTCCGAATTTGACCTTCCTTTTATGCAACACCCCCTTGGCCCGATTAAAGCTTGCCCTCCTTCTCGCCACCTCCGCACTCCAATCTTGATACACGCGGATCACCGCATTCTCCCACCTACTGTTCCGAGTTTTCTTGGCCCATCTGAGGACCATCTCTCTGTCCTTGTATCGGAGAAATCTCACAACTATTGCTTGAGGAATTTCTCCAGCCCTCGGTCTTCGCGCCATAACCCGATAGGCTCCCTCCACCTCCAACGGACCCGTCGGGGCCTCCGATCCCATTAACGAATGCAGCATCGTGCTCACATATGCCCCGACGTCCGCCCCTTCTGCACCTTTGGGAAGACCAAGAATCCTTAAGTTCTTCCTCCTCGCATTGTTCTCCAGCACCTCCAGCCTTTCCACACATCTTGTGTTGTGCCTCGTGGATCTCCGTTTTCACCACCAGGCCCTGGATGTCGTCCTCATTCTCAGCAGCCTTTGCCTTCACGACCCGAAGCTCCTGTTCCTGGGTCTTTTGCTCCTCCTTTAGCCCCTCAATCACTTGTAATATTGGGGCCAACAGCTCCTTCTTCATCTCCTTTTTGAGTTCATCTACGCAACGCCGCAGGAACTCTTGTTGGTCAGGGCCCCATATTAAACTGCCTCCTTCCGACGCCATCTTGCTTTGTGCCTGCCTTCCCGGCCGCTGCTCTTGAGGATCCACCGCAATCCGGCTACTT
This sequence comes from Scyliorhinus torazame, assembly GCF_047496885.1. Classification (NCBI taxonomy): domain Eukaryota; kingdom Metazoa; phylum Chordata; class Chondrichthyes; order Carcharhiniformes; family Scyliorhinidae; genus Scyliorhinus; species Scyliorhinus torazame. The sequence continues at coordinate 30,843,620 of NC_092722.1, forward strand.
TCCTCTCTTTTTTCCATCCGTGTCCAGGGGGATTCCCTTCTGGATTATCGCACAGTGTTATTTGCCCTTAAAATTGCTGATGGGGCTCCTATTAAGAGCCCAAAAGTCCGTTCCACCGGGAGCTGCCGAAACGTGCGACTTAGCTGGTCATCGCCGCACCCGGAAGTCCCCTTTGATACAAGTTTTAATAAGATGCGTTTAAAAAAAAAAAGAAAACAGTTGATGTCTTCACATTAACCCCTGTGATGTGAACAGTGGGATCAGGACACTGAGCATGGCCAGTTTATCATGGCCAATCCACCTGACATTCAAGCCTATGGGCCAAGTGCTGGGAAGTGGGATTAATGTAGATTTGGGTATTTTTTTGTCGGTGCAGGCTTGATGGACCGAAGAGCCTCTCTGTACTCTATGATTCTATGATTTACATTTTCAAACAAGGGTCATTGATCAAGAGCAGTTAAGTGGTTTATTCCCTTCCGGGAGGCCTTTATTACGATCCTAGACAGGATTAGCAGAGGTGAGGAGCTCCGTGGCAAGCGAATCTGAAAGCAGGTACTGAACACATTGTTTCTAACTGAAGGATCCCAAATGACACAGCAAGGTCTCTTTAGATTCCAAAGATGTGCAGGTTAGGTGGATTGACCATGATCAATGTGCGGGGTTATGGGAGTGGGCAGGGGAATGGACCTAGGTAAGGTGCTCTTTCAGCAGGTTGGCACAGAATGGCCTCGTCCTGCACTGTAGGGATTTTTTTCCCCCGTTCATGGGATGCGGGCATTGCTGGCTGTGCCAGCATTTATTGCCTCTCCTTAATTGCCCTTGAGGGGGCAGTTGAGAGTCAACCACATTGCAGTGGGTCTGGAGTCAGATATAGGCCAGACCAGGTAAGGATGGCAGATTTCCTTCCCAAGGACATTAGCGAACCAGATGGGTTTTTACGACAATCGACAATGTTTTCATGGTCATCACTAGACTTTTAATTCCAGGTTTTTTATTGAATTCAAATTTCACCATCTGCAGTAGCGGGATGTGAACCTGGGACCCCAGAGTACACTGGGTTTCTGGATTACTAGTCCAGTGACAATACATCCCCATCACCCCTTTCTGTAATGAATGCAGATAGGGATTTCATCCAAAGCAGAGCTCAGTAGAGATTCTCACCTCAGCTACTCGGTATGGAGGTGTGGATAAGTCACATCATTCAGATCCTTTAAAACAGGGCTGGAGTTAAGCTGAGGACCCTTGTGTTCTAGACACAGTGTTTGCAGATGCATAGAATGGTTGAACCATTGGGTTGGAGTTCCCGGAGTTGGAGGACAGGCAGGCATTGGAGGAGCCTTTGGGGCTAAGGGAGGTGATGGAGTGCATTAGTACAATTCCGTTAGGGAAGACCCTGAGGCCGGATGGCTTTCCGGCGGAGTTTTACAAGCAGTTTGTGATGGAGCCCCTCACTTGGTGGGTATGTTTAGTGGGGCTGTGGAAATGGGAGAGTTGCCGACTACGTTGGCGCAGGCGTCGATTTCGCGGATACCAAAAAATGGAAAGGACCCACTGGAGTGTGGGTCTTACAGGCGCATTTCGCTTCTAAACAGATGTGAAAGTCCTGATGTTGGTGTGTAAGTTGGAGGGGTGCGTCCTGGCGGTGGTTTCTGAGGACCAAACTGGTTTTGTGAGGGGGAGGCAGCTCTCTAGTAACATTAGGGGGTTGCTGAATGCAATATGACTCCGTCAGGGGGACGGGAGCCAGAGGAGATTGTGTCCATGGACACAGAAGTTATTTGACCAGGCTGATTGGAAGTACCTGTTAGAAATTTTGGGAAGGTTTAAGTTTGGACCAAAGTTTGTGGCGTGGGTTTGATTGTTGTATGCATCCCCCATAGCTAGTGTTCGAATGAACAAGAGGGGTTCAGGGTATTTTAGGGTGCATAGGGGGCTGAGGCAGGGGTGCCCGCTGTCGCCATTGTTGTTTCCATGCCGATTGAGTCCTTGGTGATGGCATCTTCGGGCGTCAGCTGAGTGTCGAGGGATTGTGAAGGAGTAGGGAGCACTGGGGAGCATTGTATGCGGACGACCTGTGTCAGACCCATTGGAAAGTATGGGCAGAATTATTGGCTTGTTGGAAAGATTTGGGGCATTTTCCGGCTACAAGTTGAATATAGGGAAGATTGAGGTGTTCCCGGTGAACGCGGTGGGCTGGGGGGCTAACCTGGGGTGCTACCATTTAAAGTGCCAAGGGAGCTGTTTAGGTATATGCGGATTCAGGTAACATATGAGTGGGCCACAATGCATAGATAGAACCTGACGGGGTTAGTGGAAGAGGCTAAGGGGGACTTTAGAAGGTGGAATAAATTGCACTTGGCTTTGGCAGGTGGTGAAGATGAATATGCTGCCACGCTTCCTCGGTGTCTTTCAGTCCTTCCCGATTTTTCTCCTTCAGGCCTTTTTCCGGAAGGTTTGAGGTGCTGGTCTCGGAATTTGTGTGGGCAGGGAGGGGTGGACAGGCCCTGCTACAAAGGCAGAGGCAGGGGGGGGGGGGGGGGGGGGGGGGGGGGGGTTGGTGCTCCCGAACACGATGCAGTACTATTGGGCAGCGAATGTGGAGAAGGTGTGGCTTTGGGAGTGAATCAGGTTGGAGGAGGAATCCTGAAGGGGCTCAGGTTTGAGGGCTCTGGTGACAGCCCCGTTGCCGCTGGCTCTAAGGAAGTATACGGGGAGTCCGGTGGTGGAGTCGACTATTAAGATCTGGAATCAGTTGAGGAGGCCCTTTAAATTGGGACACATGTCGGTGTTGACACCACTGTATGGGAACCACAGGTTTAAACTGGGGGGGGGGGGGGGGAAATCAGTGGGTTCTCCCCGGTGGATGAGAAGTGGGCGGGGCCGACAAATCACATTCAATGTTTTAGAGTTAATAATAATAATCGCTTATTGTCACAAGTAGGCTTCAATGAAGTTACTGTGAAAAGCCCCAAGTCGCCACATTCCGAGAGGCTGGTACGGGAATTGAACCCGCGCTGCTGGCCTTGTTCTGCATTACAAACCAGCTGTTTAGCCCACGGTGCTAAACCAGCCCCGGTTGCGATATATTGGAGAGCTCCTGGCAATGTTTGGGACCTAATCGAGGATAGTGGGAGCCAACATGAAGCCAAACACCAAGGTAGCAATCTTTGGGGTTTCGGAGGTGCCGGAGCTGCTGGAGGGGGAGGGGGCCAATGTCATTGCCTTCATCTCTCCGAATGCCCAGTAACGGATTTTGAATTGGAGGGCGGATACACCACCAGGGGCTGTGGCCTGGCTGGGGGACCTGTACGTGTTTCTCCAGTTGGAAAAGATTAAGTTTGCCTCAAGGAGGCCAGAAGAGGGCTTCGAGGTAAGTGGAGGCTGTTCATGATGATATTTGAGGAGGTGTTCATTGCGGGGGGTGACTAAAAGGGAAAAAAATGTCCAAACTGTTAACTCTATTTCGTTGGAATGTGGTGTCATTCTTATTATTTACATTTGGAATAAAATATAGTTTTTTTTTAAATGGTTGAAGGACTGGTAGGATCAAACTGCCCACTCCCGCCATTCCCCAACTCCTTCCCGCTCCATGATCCCGTCTCCAAGCCACTCCACCCTCACTCATTACATCCATCAACACAGCAGATAAATTGAGCTCTTTATGAGCTTATAGCTACTGGTAAGATTCATAGATTGGCTAAATTTACTGCTGCATTTTGCAAGCACATGATCTCCACACTCTACCGTCCTCCTCATGCTAGGCTGCTGGTTACACACAGGCTCAATTGCTGATGTTATGGAGACTGAATATTTAAAAGATAAATCAATGTGAGCACACATGGCCACAATCACTCATTCTCAGTAATGGGTAGAAAGAGATTGCGTTATGGAGTATCTGCAGTGACTCCCTTTATAGCTTTGATAAATCATCAACATAGAATGCCACAGCAGTTCTCTGTAAAGGGCCAACTCACAACCTGCTTCCACCACAAATCACTATTTTCAACTGACCTATTCAGTTCAGTCTCTCCAAAGTTTCTGGACATTTCTAGCTTTCAAATCTCTCACTGCATGACACTGCATGGCCGCAACAACACAAGTTTGAGACCACCAGGAGAGAGCAGTTCACTAGATTGGTGCACAATATACACCCTCTCCCTCCTCCACTAAGTATATTGGTGGCTGCACTGCAGCACCTCATAAAAGTTACTTTGACAGTACCTCTCAATCCTGAGCTCTTATCACCAAGAAGGACAAGAGCAGCAAGTAATACAATCACCTCAAACTCACACTTTTGGCTTCAGAACATAGGGCCTACTGTTCCTCCTCAACCGCTGGGCCAATTTATTGGTATTCCTTTGTAACACCAACACCATTGAACAAGAAGTACTACTACCACTACCTTCTCAGGGAAACTAGAAATGGGCACCAAGTCTGATCAGAGTCAAGAGCATTTAGAAACAATACTTATTGGTCACTTATCACTTTGTTTGTGGTATGTTGCTGTTTCCAAAATGATAGCCACATTTACCTTCATAACAGTGACTGCATTCCAAACTAACTGATCACATGCAAGATATTTTGGGGGGTGACCACGCACCCCATATAGTGTTCTGAACGACAGACCTGAACTCTTCACCTTAACTTCCACAATCAGGGAGCAAACTGGTTATTTTCCAACTTGAACGCACCTCAATAATAGAGCTGGCCATTTGTTACTGTGCAGGCAAACTGGGGTCAAAGGACACATTTCAAAGCTCACAGATTATAAACTGCCCCTGGCTAATCTTTTTTGACTGTGGTATACTAACCAATGAAACTCATGCAAACATAATTTGTTTTTCTAGTTAGAACACAATTACTTAATGTACTACGTAGAAGGAAATGGAAATTGTACAGGGAGCAATTTTAAATTCAGCGCAGACAGCTGCTACACACAGCAGGGAGTATCCTCTCTAAATGAGGCTCTACACTTCCAACATTGTCTCAGCACAGCAAAAACTGCACCACTGCTCCACTAATTAGCATTTGCCTGGCAATCTCGGGGAATGGAAAGATCAAGTTAGTGCTGTGTCGGATGTTTTCCCAACACTGGGCATAGCATGCTGAGCATCTGGTCTGTACCACACCAGGAATGAATGATGCCATCATTGGTTGCCAATAGTTATTCCAAAACTGAAGTCCAGGGAAGGGTCTTCATTAAATTCAAATATTTCATACCCTCCCCTTTCCAGGCATTACTTAGAAGGTAAGTGAGCAGTTTTAAAAACTCCTGTTGACTTCCGGTTGCGGCTATGCGGAGCTAAGCCGCACGATTCGGCAGCTCCCGCTATTACAGACTTTCGGGCTCATTGGAGGAGCCCCAACGGATTTGTTTTTGAAGACAACCCGTGGGGAAGGGAAAAGAGAGGTCCCCCTCCAACTTTTATGGACCGGACCAGAAGTGCAACGGCCAAAAAAGCGGCATTGGAGAAGCAAGGGAAAAAAATCAAAATGGCGGCGGCCGGGGACAAAGCGGAGTGCGGGCCGGAGCTGCAGGAATTCATCAAGCGCTGCTTCGAGGAACTGCGCAAGGAGATGCTGGCGCCTATGCTGGCGGTAATTGAAGGACTAGGGATAACCCAGAAGTCCCACGAGGTAAAGATCCAGGAGGTACAGAAAAGAGTCAGTGAGAATGAGGACGAGCTCTTGGGTCTGGCGGTGAGAGTGGAGCAGCATGAGGCGCTACACAAGAAGTGGGCAGGAAGTCGCGAAGACCTGGAGAACACGTCAAGGAAAAAGAATCTGCGGATCCTGGGTCTCCCAGAAGGAGTGGAGGGGGCCGATGCCATGGCATACGCGGGCACGATGATCGGGGCGATGATGGGCGCAGAGGCCCCTTCGAGGTCGCTGGAGCTGGACGGGGCACACCGGGTGCTGGCGAGGAAGCCCAAGGCAAATGAGCCGCCAAGAACAAACAAAGAACAAAGAAATGTACAGCACAGGAACAGGCCCTTCGGCCCTCCAAGCCCGTGCCGACCATACTGCCCGACTAAACTACAATCTTCTACACTTCCTGGGCCCGTATCCTTCTATTCCCATCCTATTCATATATTTGTCAAGATGCCCCTTAAATGTCCCTATCGTCCCTGCTTCCACTACCTCCTCCGGTAGTGAGTTCCAGGCACCCACTACCCTCTGCGTAAAAAACTTGCCTCGTACATCTACTCTAAACCTTGCTCCTCTCACCTTAAACCTATGCCGCCTAGTAATTGACCCCTCTACCCTGGGGAAAAGCCTCTGACTATCCACTCTGTCTATGCCCCTCAAAATTTTGTATACCTCTATCAGGTCGCCCCTCAACCTCCTTCGTTCCAGTGAGAACAAACCGAGTTTATTCAATCGCTCCTCATAGCTTATGCCCTCCATACCAGGCAACATTCTGGTAAATCTCTTCTGCACCCTCTCTAAAGCCTCCACATCCTTCTGGTAGTGTGGCGACCAGAATTGAACACTATACTCCAAGTGTGGCCTAACTAAGGTTTTATACAGCTGCAACATGACTTGCCAATTCTTATACTCAATGCCCCGGCCAATGAAGGCAAGCATGCCGTATGCCTTCTTGACTACCTTCTCCACCTGTGTTGCCCCTTTCAATGACCTGTGGACCTGTACTCCTAGAATAGGAGTAATGGGAGGGGACTCCAAGGGCGATGGTGGTGAGATTTCACCGGTTCACGGACAGAGAGAGGGTCCTGAAAGGGTCCTGAGAGGGTCCTGAAATGGACCAAGAAGGAGCGGAGCAGCAAGTGGGACAATGCAGAGATCCGAATATACCCGGACTGGAGCACGGAGGTTGCAAAGCGGAGAGCGGGTTTCAACCGGGCCAAAGCGGTGCTGCACCGGAAAGGAGTGAAATTTGGAATGTTGCAGCCAGCGCGACTGTGGGTCACAGACAAGGACCAACACTATTACTTTGAAACGCCTGAAGAGGCGTGGACCTTCATACAAACCAAAAAGTTGAACTCTGAGGGTTTGTGAGGGTGGGGGGATGTTTGAGGTTTGATGTGTGATGGTTGTTGTATATAGGGGGTCAATCACGCGCAGGAAATGTTACATGGGCTGGGGAGAGAGACAAGGCCGCGACAGGAGCTGCGCCAGAGGGGGCGGGGCAGGCTTTGGGTTTTTTTCCCGTGCGCGGGAAGGGAAACGAAGGAACGCATATTGATTGGGAGACTCCCACACGGGGAGGTCAAAGGGACGGCGGGGGAAGCCGGGGTGAGCAGGTGTCAGCTGACTTACGGGAGTGATATGGGGGAGCAAAAAAGCTAGACAGAGGTCTAGCGGGGGGAGGGGAGGGGGGGGGGAAGGGGTGGGAAAAAGGGTTGCTGCTGCACTGGCCCAAAGGGAATGGGATACAGAAGAGGTGGTCGGGACGGGGGTCCCCCGGCTAGGGGACTGGAGGGTGAGGGAGACGCGGACACGGGACTAGCCCAGAAAAGGAGATGGCTAGTCGGCGGGGGGGGGGGTGGGGGGGGTGTGAGAGCCCCTCCAATCCGGCTGATAACATACGTGAGGGGCCTGAATGGGCCGGTGAAGACGGCTCGAGTGTTCGCGCACTTAAAGGGACTGAAGGCAGACGTGGCTATGCTCCAAGAGACACACCTGAAGGTGGCGGACCAGGTCACGTTAAGAAAGGGATGGGTAGGACAGGTATTCCACTCGGGACTGGATGCAAAGAATAGAGGGGTGGCAATATTGGTGGGAAAGCATGTGTCATTTGAGGCCAAAACTATCGTAGTGGATAATGGAGGGAGACATGTTATGGTGAGTGGTAGGTTGCAAGGGACGTGGGTGGTGTTGGTAAATGTATACGCCCCGAACTGGAATGATGCTGGATTCATGAAGCGCATGTTGGGGCACATTCCGGACCTGGAGGTAGGGGGCCTGATAATGGGAGGGGACTTCAATACAGTTTTGGACCCAGCACTGGACCGCTCCAGATCAAGGACTGGAAAGAGGCCGGCGGCGGCCAAGGTGCTTAGGGGGTTTATGGATCAGATGGGGGGAGTGGACCCATGGTGGTTTGCAAGACCGCAGGCCAGGGAATTTTCTTTCTTCTCCCACGTGCACAAAGCCTACTCCCGGATAGATTTTTTTGTTCTGGGCAGGGCGCTCATCCCGAGGGTGGAGGGGACGGAGTATTTGGCCATAGCCGTTTCGGATCACGCCCCGCACTGGGTGGAACTGGGGCTGGGAGAGGAGAGGGACCAACGCCCGCTGTGGCGGCTGGATGTGGGACTGCTGGCAGATGAGGTGGTGTGTGGGAAGGTGAGAGGGTGTATCGAAAGGTACTTGGAGGCCAACGACAACGGGGAGGTGCGGGTGGGGGTGGCATGGTGGTATCACCGTTGAAGGCGGTGATCAGGGGAGAGCTAATCTCCATCAGGGCTCATAGGGAGAAGACAGAGGGCATGGAAAGGGAGAGGTTAGAGGCAGGGGGCGACCTACGAGTATGGGGAAAAGGCTAGTCAGATGCTGGCACACCAGCTCCGTAAGAGGATGGCAGTGAGGGAAATAGGAGGAAATCAAAGATGGAAGGGGAGCCACAGTTCGGGGTGTGACGAATATAAACGAGGTATTCAAGGCCTTCTATGAAGAGCTGTACAGATCCCAGCCCCCAGCGGGGGAAGAGGGGATGAGACGATTCCTAGACCAACTGAGATTCCCGAGGGTGGAGGAGCAAGAGGTGGCTGGTTTGGGGGCACCAACTGGGTTGGAGGAGCTGAGCAAGGGTTTGGGGAGTATGCAGGCGGGGAAGGCCCCGGGGCCGGACGGGTTCCCGGTGGAGTTCTACAGAAAGTACGTAGACCTGTTGGCCCCGCTACTAGCGAGGACCTTTAATGAGGCAAGAGAGGAGGGGATCCTGCCCCCGACAATGTCGGAGGCGACAATTTCTTTGATCCTAAAGCGGGACAAGGACCCACTGCAATGTGGATCGTACAGGCCGATCTCGCTCCTCAATGTGGATGCTAAGTTGTTGGCAAAAGTGCTGGCCATGAGGATTGAGGACTGTGTCCCAGGGGTGATCCACGAGGACCAGACAGGATTCGTAAAGGGCAGGCAATTAAACACTAATGTGCGGCGGCTCTTAAACGTGATAATGATGCCATCGGAGGAGGGAGAGGCGGAGATAGTGGCAGCTATGGACGCGGAAAAGGCCTTTGACCGAGTAGAGTGAGAGTACCTCTGGGAGGTGCTGTGTAGGTTTGGGTTCGGGGGAGGGTTTATCAGTTGGGTTAAGCTCCTTTACAGAGCCCCGGTGGCGAGTGTAGTGATGAACCGGCAGAGGTCGGAGTACTTTCGGCTGTACCGAGGAACAAGGCAGGGGTGACCCCTGTCCCCCCTGTTGTTTGCATTGGCGATCGAACCATTGGCCATGTCATTGAGGGAGTCTAAAAAGTGGAGGGGGGTGGTCCGAGGGGGAGAAGAGCATCGGGTGTCGCTATATGCGGCTGACCTGTTGTTGTACGTGGCGGATCCAATGGAGGGGATGGTGGAGGTCATGCAGACTCTAAGGGAGTTTGGGGAGTTTCCGGGCTACAAGCTCAATGTAGGGAAGAGTGAGCTCTTTGTATTACAGGCAGGGGACCAAGAAAGAGGGATAGGGGACCTACCGCTGAGGAGGGCGGCGGGGAGTTTTCAGTATCTGGGGATCCAGATAGCCAGGAGTTGGGGGGCCCTACATAAACTGAATCTGACGAGGTTGGTGGAGCAAATGGAGGAGGACTTCAAAAGATGGGACATATTACCGCTCTCGCTGGCGGGTAGAGTGCAGTCGGTCAAAATGGTGGTCCTCCCGAGGTTTCTGTTTGTGTTTCAGTGCCTTCCCATTGTGATCACCAAGGGCTTTTTCAAGAGAGTAGGCAGGAGTATAATGGGGTTTGTGTGGGCGAATAGGACCCCGAGGGTAAGGAGAGGGTTCCTGGAATGAAGTAGGCACCGAGGAGGGTTGGCGTTGCCAAACCTAGGGAGCTATTACTGGGCAGCAAATGTGGCGATGATCCGCAAGTGGGTGATGGAGGGAGAGGGGGCGGCATGGAAGAGGATGGAGATGGCGTCCTGTAAAAGAACGAGCCTGGGGGCATTGGTGACAGCACCACTGCCGCTCTCGCCGACAAGGTACACCACGAGCCCGGTGGTGGCGGCAACGCTAAGGATCTGGGGTCAGTGGAGACAGCACAGGGGTGCAATGGGAGCCTCGGTGTGGTCCCCGATCAGGGGCAACCACCGGTTTGTCCCGGGGAGGATGGACGGGGGGTTCCAGAGCTGGCATCGGGCGGGGATTAGAAGAATGGGGGACCTGTTCATTGACGGGACGTTTGCGAGCCAAGGGGCACTGGAGGAGAAGTTTGAGATACCCCCGGGAAATGCTTTTAGATATATGCAGGTGAGGGCGTTTGTGAGGCGACAGGTGAGGGAATTCCCGTTGCTCCCGGTACAAGAAATTCAAGATAGGGTGATCTCGGGTGTGTGGGTCGGGGAGGGCAAGGTGTCGGCAATACACCAGGAGATGAAAGAAGAGGGGGGAGCGCTGGTAGAAAAGTTGAAGGGTAAATGGGCGTAGGAGCTGGGGGAGGAGATCGAGGAAGGTCTGTGGGCTGATGCCCTAGGTAGGGTTAATTCCTCCTCCTCATGTGCCAGGCTCAGCCTGATACAATTTAAGGTGGTTCACAGAGCTCACTTAACGGGGGCGAGGTTGAGCAGGTTCTTTGGGGTAGAGGACAGATGTGGAAGGTGCTCAGGGAGCCCGGCGAACCATGTCCATATGTTTTGGTCATGCCCGGCACTGGAGGGGTTCTGGAGAGGAGTGGCGGGAGCAATATCTCAGGTGGTGAAAGTCCGGGTCAAGCCAAGCTGGGGGCTAGCAATATTTGGAGTAGTGGACGAGCCGGGAGTGCAGGAGGCGAAAGAGGCCGGCATTCTGGCCTTTGCGTCCCTAGTAGCCCAGCGAAGGATCTTGCTAATGTGGAAGGAGGCGAAGCCCCCTAGCGTGGAGGCCTGGATAAACGACATGACTGGGTTCATAAAGCTGGAGAGGATTAAGTTTGCCTTGAGAGGGTCTGCGCAGGGGTTCTACAGGTGGTGGCAACCGTTCCTAGACTATCTCGCGGAGCGTTAGAGGAAGGTCAGTCAGCAGCAGCAGCAATCCGGGGGGGGGGGGGGGGAGAGACGGGACGTCTTGGGTGGGGGAGGGGGGGAATGGGGGATTGCTTGGGGGGGTTGGATGAGCAAGAGATAACATGAAGGGTTGGGGAAACTGGCACGTGTGGGAGAGAGCCAGTGTATAAAGCTATGTAAATATACCATTTTGCCATGTATATATCTTGCTCAGTGCGATTTCTTGTTATTTTGTTACGGGGCGGGGGGGGGGGTATTCTTTGTAAGGGAGAAAAATTGTGTTGTTAAAAAACTTTAATAAATATATTTTTTTTTTAAATAAATTAAAACTCCAGTTTACTCTTAGCCTAGTCTTGAAAAGGTGCAGAGCATAGAAGCAAGGCACCAATGTAGCTTGCAAAAGAGACTAAATCTGCTCAAATGCGGAGGATGAATTTAACTTCCCTTGGCAGAAATGGAAGGGGCACTTATCAACTTCTTTCCCTTCTTGATTTGACCGATTGTAAATTTAAATTGCAGGCAGAAGGGACACCTGCCTTCAACTCAATGGGGTTCTCTGTAAATATGCAGATCCAGCCAGCTGACATCAGCCCAGCTGTTTTGCTGTTCTTCCCCAATCTCTGACGTCTCCCAATTTTTAATCTTCCACACGAGCATCGCCAAAGTTCATGTCTTTCCAAATTTCTGTTGTTTAAAGGACTTGTTCGAATTCAGTTGTGCTGAAATTTTAACATTTATATATATGGGTGTCACGGAGAAGGCAGCATTTATTGCCAATCTTTAGTTGCTCTTCAGCATATTGCAGTGGACATTCTGATAAACGGGCCACAATCAAAATGTTAACATGTCTTTCCTTTTTCCACATGTTGTTGAGCTGCCATATTTCTAGGATATTTCAGGTTTTGTCTCTCTTTATATGCACTCTCGCCTGCTGTTTGGTAATGTGGATTCAATCCCTGCTTTGAAGGGTTTCATAGAATTTACAGTGCAGAAAGAGGCCATTCAGCCCATCGAGTCTGCACCGGCTCTTGGAAAGAGCACCCTACCCAAGGTCCACACCTCCACCCTATCCCCATAACCCAGTAACCCCACCCAACACTAAGGGCAATTTTGGACACTAAGGGCAATTTATCATGGCCACTCCACCTAACCTGCACATCTTTGGACTGTGGGAGGAAACCGGAGCACCCGGAGGAAACCCACGCACACACGGGGAGGATGTGCAGACTCCGCATAGACAGTGACCCAAGCCGGAATCGAACCTGGGACCCTGGAGCTGTGAAGCAATTGTGCTATCCACAATGCTACCGTGCTGCCCTAATCCATTGTGCAAGGTAGGCTGTGCAGCCATATCAAGGGGAGGGCAGGGTAATCCTGTATCAGCTCCACACTTCACTTATGCTCCTCATGTGGAACTGGCAGAAAAGTAGCCTTGTGCTCATTGAGCTATATTGGTTCCAAATAGCGTAACACAGCAAATTTTAAATTCTCATCACTTATAAATTCCTCAATGACCTCACTCCTCCTATCTCGGTCACCTCCTCCAGCCTTACAACCCTCCAAGATCTCTGCGCTCTTCCAATTGTGCTTCTTCCAACTCCCCAATTTTCATAATTTCACCATCAGCTGCCTTGGCCCCAAATTCTAGAATTCTCTTCATAAAGCTCTCTTCTCTCTCGCTTCCTTTAAGATGTTCTTTAAAACCTACATATTTGGAGTACTGTATAATGGTGATTATATTACTGGACTAGTGATCCACAAGCCTCGCGTAAAGATCTGGAGACTAGAGTTCAAATTTCACTTTCGCAATTGGCGAAATTAAACTAAATTAACGAAGTAAACATGAAATAAAAAGCTAGCATGAATAATGGTAACCATGAAATTACTGGACTGCCACAAAAATGCATCGGGTTCATTCGTGCCTTTAGATAAGGGAGTCTAATGTCTTAACTAGTTTGGCCTACATGTGGCTCCAAACCAACAGCAACATGGCTGGCTTTTAACTGCCCTCTGAAGTGGCCTTGTATACCAGTGTTGCATTCAAAGACAATTAGAGATGGACAATAAATACTTCTTGCACCGTCCAGCGACGCTCACATCCCGTGAACGAATTAAAAGCTTTGGACCACCTGTTCGATTATCTATACGTGGCATGGTGTCAAATATTGTTTGATAATTGCTCCAGTGCAGCAGCACTTTGAGGAATCTCATAAAAAGGTATTACATAGAAGTTGTTGTTGTTGCTCTCCCTCAGTCTCAAGAGATCGAAGGAGACAAAAAAAAAATGAAGAAACTGGCTTCAAACTTGTTTTTAAAAGCAGGATAAAGTTTCAGCCATCTAGACTGTGGTTGTGACTCCTTTCACTGCAAGCTTTTCAAGCTTTTTCTGAGCATCACAGCATAGAGTCGGATAAGAGTGGTCACTGAATGTATTTTGAAAAGCATCAGGAGTAGGTTTAGAATCTGAGCGTGTACGGTATGTGTAAGGATGTTAGTGACAGACAACTGCAAGTTAGAGAACAGAAGGCAGCAACATGACTTTGATGAAAAGGTGTGGAGATGTTCAAGGCACGCGGGCTATTATCGGTTTTGAAAATAAAGAAGTCTGGCAAAGACTTCCCATGAACTAAAATGGAGATGTATAAATCAGAATCAAGGTAAGAAGGCCCATGCAGTTGAATAGCCTGATGCTGCACTATCCAGACACACACAAAGAATTGTCACTTGGGCAAAGTGCCAAAAGAGATAAAATGCATTATTAACACAGCATTCCCTGTCCCAAATCTCCCTCAAGACAAGAACATGACACACACCCCAACATCCTACCACAATCTCGTCAAAATCAGAGAGAGGCAGGAGGCCAAGTTTAAACGGCAAACCAAAGGTGAAGAACAATAAACTGCTATCTCCCCAAACTCCAGTAGAGCGGCTGCTGCCAGCACTCTATTTTTACATAGCATCTATAATTGATTCTGTGGCCACAGTATTCCAATCCCCGCTCATGATCTTTCTACAGGACACTTGCCTCCATCGTTATGGTTACAAAGGATGTTTTTCTTGTGCACTTACATCATTTTACTTCATAAATTCATTTAAAATAAAATTCAGTGCTCTTACTCTCTCTACACCGCATTCCCACCACCAACCTAGCAGCTGCTGCAAATGCTTAATTTCCAGAATTATTTGATCTGAATGTGTTTGTGTACTGATGTAATGGGTCCCTGGCCAGTCCACCTCCCCTTCCAACAGCACCCAGCCCTTCCCAGTGTGATCCATCAATTAGATTTTCATTCACAGGAAGCTAGTTCTTGAAATTTAACTGAAGGAAATGAATCTGAAACAATTAGAACACAGCTTCATTGTTAAACTATCCATGCCCTCTTCACCTCCACTTAATGTGCTCTCTCCTTCCTAGTTTTAAACAACATGAAAACAAGTGGCAATTGACAAAGAGTTGAATGAGAGTTAGATGCTGCCATCACTAACAGGCTCTCTCATATGCTGTCCTCACTGGCCTGCCCACCCCTCTCTGCATACATCTCAATACTCAAGAGTGCAGGGCTGCACCCTTTCGGGGCTCCCAAAATCCATGCTCCACCGTCCTGAAGCAGCTCCACTGACGTATCTATCACAGCTGATCACAAATCACATGGTGCACTGTACCTCCGAACATGTCCAAACCAATCGGACAGTCTGTTTACTGCAACTGCCCTCCACCAGGTACTACACCATGGTCTCCACCAGTGACCTCTTGCATCGCATTCTAAGGTCTCTGAAAAACCCCATCTATGATTAGGTGCCCAGCACCCCATCATCCATTCATCCCTGCTTGCAATTAATTATCCTTCTCCTCATTAATCACACAGAATGCAAAGAAAGAATACACCACACGGCCCAGCAAGCCTGGTCTGCCATTCAATATCATGGCTGATCTTGAGATTCCAGTCATTTCCCCACCTGCTCCCCTATCCCTTAATTCCCTGAGATAAAACATATGTCCATACCAGCTTAATAATAATCTTTATTGTCACAAGTGGGCTTACATTAACACTGCAATGATGTTACTGTGAAAATCCCCTAAGTCACCACACTCTGGCGCCTATTCGGGTACACAGAGGGAGAATTCAGAATATCCAATTCACCTAACAAGCACATCTTTCGGGGCTTGTGGAAAGAAACCGGAGCATTCGGAGGAAACCCACGCAGACACAGGGAGAACATGCAGATTCCGCACAGACAGTGACCCAAGCCGGGAATCGAATCTGGGACGCTGGCACTGTGAAGCAACATGCTAACCACTGTGCTACCATGCCGCCCGCTTTAAATGTATTCAATGGTGGCACATCCACAACCGTCTGAAGTAGAGAATTCCAAAGATTCATAGCCCTTTTGAATGAAGTGATTTCTGCTCATCTTAGTCCTAAGTGATTGCTCACTTTTCTTGAGACTGTACCCCAGTGTCAGTTGCCCTACAAGAAAGCAAGTCACCAAGTGTTATTCCAAGCCCAGATTTACATTGCATATTATGGGTGCATTTTATAGGGTCTGCAAGAGCAATGTCCTTTTACACTGCATGAGATGGAGGACCAGCTGAGCCTGCAAGTCGAGCCACGTCTGAACAGTAACATGAGCAATCAAGAGTGAATGTATATGTACATCATTTCTCCCACAATAAAGACAGTGTCCCCCAACTCCCAAGTAACCATCAATGCTTGCCAACCATGAAACACCACCCATTGAATTAAATGAAAATCGCTTATTGTCACAAGTAGGCTTCAATGAAGTTAGTGAAAAGCCCCTAGTCGCCACATTCCAGCACCTGTTCGGGGAGGCTGGTACGGGAATTGAACAGTGCTGCTGGCCTGCCTTGGTCTGCTTTAAAAGCCAGCTATTTAGCCCAGTGTGCTAAACCAGCCCCTGGGGTGGTGTTTGGTAGGGTTCCAGTGGGCACACAAGTGATTATTAAGGCTGATCTGCACCTATTCTGTTCTGCTGTAAATCGGACAGGTCACCACATGTTTGGGTTTTGGATGAGTTGCTGGTTTGGGATATCCTCTGGTTGTATTTTCTCTCTGTTTCTGATATGTACTGGCCTTCAAAAGAGGTTGCACCATTTTTTATTTGGCTGTGCCAGGTGCAGCAATCATGGGTGAGATTTGCCCAGGATTTGGAAGTAGAAATCAAAACTCCGAAGTGAAACTTCAGAATGTCCATGTAGTGCTTCTTTTGACTGGCATGAGAGCACACCCCAGACTCATGTAAGGGATTCACTCAGTTAATTCAGACATTCTGACTTAGTGGCCAGCCCAACTCAGTTGTGACTGTCTCAATATGGTGTGGACACTTGGCACATCGACTCAGGTAAGCACCTGCCACCTATCTTCAGAAGCTTTGAAAGACCCCTCAAGTGAAAGTGGTTAAGGTCCTTGACATCATTCTGATACACAGTTCAAGTCTCGCACACATAAAACAGAATTGGCAGGACTATTTCTATTTCTCTTGTAGACTTCTAGGTTGACAGGCAGGCTTACTCCTCTTCGTTCCCAGACTGATATTTGATGTCTGCTGAAGGCTACTATTTGTTTTGGCAATTCTTTCCCGTGTCTCGTTGCCAACATGGGCAGCTTGAGATAGTTCTTCCAAGATAAGTGAACTTGACAAGTTCTGGTCATGAACAGAAACATTAGGCTCAAGTTAGGGCTTTCCTGGAGCAGGCTGTTACATGACTACTTTTCTTTGTGCTGATCATATAGCCCAAGTTTCCGCATGCATTGGAGAACAAGTTCCTGCTACATTGCGTGTCCAAATTCTGAAACAGCAGTTAGTGCACAGTCATCAGCAAACAGGAAGTATGCCCTTGGAGACCTTGGTCTTTGCCTGGAGTTGTATCAGATTGAGCACTAATTTTATTGCCAGGATCACCATCGTGGAAGGCATCTGGTTGCATGGCCAAGAAAAACCTGAAGACGTTTGGCATGAGCATGCAGCCCTGTTTAACTCCATTAGTGACTGGGAATGGGTCAGAAGACTCACCTGGTCAGGTCTTGGCATTTCTCCAGGAGCTGTCTAAATTGGTTCTTCCATGGTTCCTCAATTATTTCTGAAACCGCACTGACTCTCTGGTAGCAGATCTTGGTTGAGATGTTGCACCAAGCAGTTCAGAAGGATTCTGGCAAAGGTTTTGCCAATAACCGAGAGGAGTAAGCTTCCTCTATGGTTGGTGTTACTGCACAGGCCAACACTGTGTGACCAACAGTATAAAAATGAAGAGTGTCACTCATAAGATAATGCAGAGACAACAGTTTCACAAAAGGACTCACATATGAAGAGTTGCAACTTATGCAACCAACAAGCATTGCAAGGTTACATTGGATGGGGTCGGCACCAAATCAAAGCTCTCCAATACAGTTCCAATGGAAACAGGCATTACTTGTGGCATCAGCTTACTCACCATGCTGGTAGAGTGGGTTAGGATGCAGGGGTAGAGTGGGTTAGGATGGAGGAGGAATCTTGTATGGGGTCTAGTTTGAGGGCTATGGTGACGGCAGCATTGCCAATGGCTCGGAGTAGGTATTCAGGGAGCCCAGTGGTGCAGTCCACGGTGAAGATATGGAATCAGCTGAGGAAGCATTTTAGGATGGAAGGGATGTCGGTGCTAACTGTGCGAGAATCATGGGTTTCAGCCAGGGAAGAAAGATAGTGTATGTAGGAGATGGAGGTTGGGTTGGTCAAGGTGAGGGATTTGTATTTGGAGGAGCTAAGGGAGAGGGTAGAGCTGCTGAGGGGGAGTGAGTTCAGGAATCTGCAGGTTAGGTACTTTATAAGAAAGGTCTGGAGGTGGTTCCCTAGGTTGCCGGGATACACCCTGCTGGGGCAACTGCTGCTTCCGGATGTGGAAGGGGAGGGTAAAATTGGGGATATATACAAGTGGCTGGGGGAGCAGGGAGATGAGCGGGTGATGAAGATCAAGGAGAAATGGGAAGTGGAGTTGGGAATGGAGATCAATTGGAGAGTATGGCGTGAGGCACTGCGAAGGGTAAACGGGACCTGCTCTTGTGTGCAAGGATAAGGCTGATACAGTGGTGCACAAGGTGCATATGACTCGGGCGAGAATGAGTGGGTTCTTTCTGGGGGTAGCAGATGAGTGAGAGGTGTTGGCGGGGGCCAGCGAATCACGTGCACATGTTTTGGGGTTGCGAAAAATTGGGAATAATCTGGGCGGGAGTGTTCGCGGTCTTACCAGGATAGTGGAGGAGGTGGTGGATCCGGACCCTTTGGTGGCGATATTTGGGGTTTCAGAGAAGCCGGAGCTCATGGAGAGGAGGAAGGCCGATGCCGTGGCCTTCGCCTCTCTGATTGCACAGCGGCGAATTTTCTGGAGTGGCGGTCGGCATCGCCACTGGGGGTAACGGCTTGGATGGGTGACCTATACGAGACTTCCTGCGGTTAGAGAAGATAAAGTATGAGTTAAGGGGCTCAGCAGGGGAGTTTGAGAAAAGGTGGGGGATGTTTGTGACCGTGTTTGAGGAGCTAGTCGTTGCAGGGGGTGGGGGGGTGGGGGGGGGGGGGGCGAAAAAGAGGAAAATCTGTACAGACTGTACAGTTGATTGTTGGAAAGTATGTTTCCCGGGGTGTTTATTTGCTGTAACCTGCTTTGATACATGTTTGTAATAAAATATGTTTTCGTTTTAAACTTACTCACCATGCTTTACTTCTCAAACTAAAAATGTAACTAACTATATATTAATTACAACTTGTAGATGCATCCCCCACTGCAAATTCCGCTTGTAAATTATGAATCACAAACATTGGTGCCAGACCCATACTGTGCAAAGACTGCACTAGTCAATAACTGTGGGGTTGATCTTAATCATGGGAAGTGAGGTAGAAAAGTTAGAACGGCCTCATTTGTATCAGGGGATTATGGCACTTTTAATGTCATTGCTGTATGTTTGTGGCAAAGGCTTGACTAAATACAATTTGAACCAATCCCAATCACCTCTTTGCTGACTGACCGACAATGGCACGGGTCCAGTAATACCTCAAACTTTAAATCCTCATCCTGGTGTTCAATTTCCTCCACAGTTTTACCTCCATCTTTGTAATCTCTTCCAGCCCTACAATCCTCTGGGTTCTGTGTTCTTCCAATTCTTTTTTTTTTTAAATTTAGCGTACCCAATTAATTTTTTCCAATTAAGGGGCAATTTAGCATGGCCAATCCACCTAACGTGCACATCTTTGGGTTGTGGGGGCAAAACCCATGCAAACACGGGGAGAATGTGCAAACTCCACACGGGCAGTGACCCAGAGCCGGGATCGAACCTGGGACCTCAGTGCCGTGAGACAGCAGGGCTAACCCACTGCTCCACGGTGCTGCCCTGCATTCTCCCAATTCTGACCTCTTGGCACATCCCCGATATTAATCGTTCCAACCTGGCAGTCATGCCTTCGACTGCCAAGGTTCTCCCTGAACCTCTGATACCTCTCTACATCTCTCTCTTTCTCACTCCTCCTTTAAGACACACCTTAAAACCTACCTATTTGAACAAGATTTTGGTTCACCTGTCCTAATATCTCTTTACATCTTTCAATGTGTAGTGACGCTCCTGTGAAGCAACTTGGGACCTTGATGTTAAAGATGTTATATAAATTCAAGTTGTTTTTGATATGACTTGTTCTGTCAATGGTGCTTTTGAAGAATGCTCAGAGATAGAACACAAGTCTGTTCACATATTTTTAAAACAAAGATTCCCAAATTTGGAAGCAAACTTCAAATGGAAACTCCTTTTACTCAATAAACCAACAAAGGCGGTATTAATAAATAGTTTAAGTATTATAAATGAATGAAGATATTAGCCAAACACTAATACCTTCGAGAAATGACTGAAAATTAAATCACGTTGGCAAGCTGTGTAAAGGACAGGTGGACTTTGACTTGCACTTCTGCTGCATGTCATGTTGCTGAACTTTGCAAGGACATATGTGGGTTTCTTCAACACCTATTGGCACTCTGTCCGCCACTGTATCAGTGACCAGTATTGAAAGATTTAAGACACAGGAAAGGGTGACGGAGAGAGTAAAATGACCCACACACAAGCTTGCTCTGTTCCCAGCACTCCCGACAGTGTGTTTCCTTTATTAACAGCACTGTAGCTGGTTTCGCCCCCTAGGCGCTGCGGGATAAAAGCAGAATCTAACTGAGCCCTACAGATAGGAAGATTCCAGGTATATTAACAGTCTGGGTTCAGGGCTCAATACTCCCACCCCACCCGCACCACCTACAATTATACCAAGAGCAAACATCAGCCAGCATTCCTGATCCACTAAAAGGTGCACAATAATCAGCTGGGACTGAAACATAGAAAATAGGAGTAGGCCCTTCAATCCTGCTCCGCCTTTCAGTACAATCATGGATGATCATCCAACTCAGTAACTTGCTCCCCCCCGTATCCTTTGATCCCTTTAGCCCGAAGAGCTATATCTAATTCCTTCTTGGAAACAGACAATGTTTTGGCCTCAACTGATTTCTGTAGTAGAGAATTCCACAGGCTCACCATCTTCTGGGTGAATAAATTTCTCCTCATCTCAATCCTAAATGGTCTACCCCGTATCCTCAGACTGTGACCTCTGGTTCTGGACTCCCTGCCATTAGGAACATCCTTCCTGCATCTACCCTGTCTAATCCTGTTAGAATTTTATAGGTTTCAATGAAAGCCCCCCTCATTCTTCTAAACTCCAGCGAATATAATCCTAACTAACTCATATCACTCCCCAGATGTCAGTCCCGCCATCCCAGGAATCAGTCTGGTAAACCTTCTCTGCACTCTCTCTATAGCAAGAACACCCTTCCTCAAATAAGGTGTTTAAAACTGCACACAATATTCCAGGTGTGGTCTCACCAAGCCCCTGCATAATTGCAGCAAGACATGTACTCCTGTAGTCCAATACTCTCGCTATGAAGGCCAACAAACCATTTTCCTTCTTTATCACCTGCTGTACCTGCATGTTTACCTTCAGCGACTGGTGTTCAAGGACACCCAGGTCTCGCTGCTCATTTCCCTCTCAATCTATAGCCAGTCAGATAATAATCTGCCTTTCTGTTTTTGCTACCAAAGTGGATAACCTCACATTTATCCACATTATACTGCATCGGCCATTCATTTGCCCATTCACTCAACTTGTCCAAATCATACTGAAGCATCTCTGCATCCTCCTCACTGCTCACCCTCCCACCCAACTTGGTATCATCTGCAAATTTGGAGAGATCACATTTTGTTCACTCATCTAAATCATTAATATATATTGTGAATAGCTGGGGCCCCAGCATCTGTCCCTGCAGTACCTATTTAGCCACTGCCTGTCATTTGGCAAATGGCCCATTTATTCTTCCTTTTTTTTTTCCTGTCTACCAACCAGTTTTCGATCCATCTCAATGCACTACCCCTCAATCCAATGCACTTTAATTTTACACACTAACCACTTCTGCAAATCCAAATAAACCACATCCACTGGCTCCCCCTCATCAACTCTAGTGGTTATATCCCCAAAGAATTCCAGTAGATTTACAAGCACGATTTCCCTTTTGTAAATCTATGTCTACTCTGTCCGATCCTGCCACTGTTTTCCAAGTGCTCTGCTATTAAATCTTTTTAAATGTCCTCTAGCATTTTCCCTCCTACCGACGTCAGGCTGACCAGTCTAAAATTCTTGATTTTCTAGACTAGATTGGGTTCAATGGAGATCCCCATTCCCCTGCGGTATGAGAAAGAAAGACTTCATTTATGTGGCAGGTTTCAAACCAGATAAATGTTTAAGCGATGTTCGTCAGGAGATTGGCCCAGAACACCAGGTGCAATGCCCCTTCTAATCAAAACTGGAGCCTAAACGTTCACCTGGGAGGCAGATTCATCTGAAGATGAGTATGGTGAGATGTACTGTCAGGTGGATCGGAGTGAGATTAAGGAACAGAAAAAAGCTCGTCAGTACAAGGAAAAGTCATGAAAACTAATTAGAATGAAGGGACATGATTTGACGGCCTTGGAAGAAAACTTGACTTCAGCCAGGGCGAGATTGGAAATTAAATATTCCTGGCTACAATGTCTCTGAGAGAAATACCGAAGGAAAAGCAGAAAGAGGGGGCTGCCATAAATTACAGCTCTAGAAAGGAAAGGTTTGTTGATGGTGGGGTACGCACAGTCTAGCTGAACTCGTTATTGTCTCGAGAGAACATTGTAGGCCGACCAACAATGGACCACAGGGGAGGGGGGGACACAGGGGAGGGGGGGGAGACACAGGGGAGGGGGGGAGACACAGGGGAGGGGGGGAGACACAGGGGAGGGGGGGGAGACACAGGGGAGGGGGGGGAGACACAGGGGAGGGGGGGAGACACAGGGGAGGGGGGGGGGAGACACAGGGGAGGGGGGGGGAGACACAGGGGAGGGGGGGGGAGACACAGGGAGGGGGAGACACAGGGGAGGGGGGGAGACACAGGGGAGGGGGGAGACACAGGGGAGGGGGGGAGACACAGGGGAGGGGGGGAGACACAGGGGAGGGGGGAGACACAGGGGAGGGGGGGAGACACAGGGGAGGGGGGGAGACACAGGGGAGGGGGGGAGACACAGGGGAGGGGGGAGACACAGGGGAGGGGGGAGACACAGGGGAGGGGGGGAGACACAGGGGAGGGGGGGAGACACAGGGAGGGGGGGAGACACAGGGAGGGGGGGAGACACAGGGGAGGGGGGGAGACACAGGGGAGGGGGGGAGACACAGGGGAGGGGGGGAGACACAGGGGAGGGGGGAGACACAGGGGAGGGGGAGACACAGGGGAGGGGGGGAGACACAGGGGAGGGGGGAGACACAGGGGAGGGGGGGAGACACAGGGGAGGGGGGAGACACAGGGAGGGGGGGAGACACAGGGGAGGGGGGGAGACACAGGGGAGGGGGGGAGACACAGGGGAGGGGGGAGACACAGGGGAGGGGGGGAGACACAGGGAGGGGGGGAGACACAGGGGAGGGGGGGAGACACAGGGGAGGGGGGAGACACAGGGGAGGGGGGGAGACACAGGGGAGGGGGGGAGACACAGGGGAGGGGGGGAGACACAGGGGAGGGGGGGAGACACAGGGGAGGGGGGGAGACACAGGGGAGGGGGGGAGACACAGGGGAGGGGGGGAGACACAGGGGAGGGGGGGAGACACAGGGGAGGGGGGGAGACACAGGGGAGGGGGGGAGACACAGGGGAGGGGGGAGACACAGGGGAGGGGGGGAGACACAGGGGAGGGGGGGAGACACAGGGGAGGGGGGGAGACACAGGGGAGGGGGGGAGACACAGGGGAGGGGGGAGACACAGGGGAGGGGGGGAGACACAGGGGAGGGGGGGAGACACAGGGGAGGGGGGAGACACAGGGGAGGGGAGACACAGGGGAGGGGGGGAGACACAGGGGAGGGGGGGGAGACACAGGGGAGGGGGGGAGACACAGGGGAGGGGGGGAGACACAGGGGAGGGGGGAGACACAGGGGAGGGGGGGAGACACAGGGGAGGGGGGGAGACACAGGGGAGGGGGGGAGACACAGGGGAGGGGGGGAGACACAGGGGAGGGGGGGAGACACAGGGGAGGGGGGGAGACACAGGGGAGGGGGGGAGACACAGGGGAGGGGGGGAGACACAGGGGAGGGGGGGAGACACAGGGGAGGGGGGGAGACACAGGGGAGGGGGGAGACACAGGGGAGGGGGGGAGACACAGGGGAGGGGGGAGACACAGGGGAGGGGGGGAGACACAGGGGAGGGGGGGAGACACAGGGGAGGGGGGGAGACACAGGGGAGGGGGGGAGACACAGGGGAGGGGGGGAGACACAGGGGAGGGGGGGAGACACAGGGGAGGGGGGGGAGACACAGGGGAGGGGGGGAGACACAGGGGAGGGGGGAGACACAGGGGAGGGGGGGAGACACAGGGGAGGGGGGGAGACACAGGGGAGGGGGGGAGACACAGGGGAGGGGGGGAGACACAGGGGAGGGGGGGAGACACAGGGGAGGGGGGGAGACACAGGGGAGGGGGGGGAGACACAGGGGAGGGGGGAGACACAGGGGAGGGGGGGGAGACACAGGGGAGGGGGGGAGACACAGGGGAGGGGGGGAGACACAGGGGAGGGGGGGAGACACAGGGGAGGGGGGGAGACACAGGGGAGGGGGGGAGACACAGGGAGGGGGGGAGACACAGGGGAGGGGGGGAGACACAGGGGAGGGGGGGAGACACAGGGGAGGGGGGGAGACACAGGGGAGGGGGGGAGACACAGGGGAGGGGGGGGAGACACAGGGGAGGGGGGGAGACACAGGGGAGGGGGGGAGACACAGGGGAGGGGGGGGAGACACAGGGGAGGGGGGGAGACACAGGGGAGGGGGGGAGACACAGGGGAGGGGGGGAGACACAGGGGAGGGGGGAGACACAGGGGAGGGGGGGAGACACAGGGGAGGGGGGGAGACACAGGGGAGGGGGGGAGACACAGGGGAGGGGGGGGAGACACAGGGGAGGGGGGGAGACACAGGGAGGGGGGAGACACAGGGGAGGGGACAGGCGAGGGGGGGGGACAGGCGAGGGGGGGGGACAGGCGAGGGGGGGGGACAGGCGAGGGGGGGGGACAGGCGAGGGGGGGGACAGGCGAGGGGGGGGGACAGGCGAGGGGGGGGGACAGGCGAGGGGGGGGGACAGGCGAGGGGGGGGGACAGGCGAGGGGGGGGGACAGGCGAGGGGGGGGGACAGGCGAGGGGGGGGACAGGCGAGGGGGGGGGACAGGCGAGGGGGGGGGACAGGCGAGGGGGGGGGACAGGCGAGGGGGGGGGACAGGCGAGGGGGGGGACAGGCGAGGGGGGGGACAGGCGAGGGGGGGGGACAGGCGAGGGGGGGGACAGGCGAGGGGGGGGGACAGGCGAGGGGGGGGGACAGGCGAGGGGGGGGGACAGGCGAGGGGGGGGACAGGCGAGGGGGGGGACAGGCGAGGGGGGGGACAGGCGAGGGGGGGGACAGGCGAGGGGGGGGACAGGCGAGGGGGGGGACAGGCGAGGGGGGGGGACAGGCGAGGGGGGGGACAGGCGAGGGGGGGGACAGGCGAGGGGGGGGGACAGGCGAGGGGGGGGGACAGGCGAGGGGGGGGGACAGGCGAGGGGGGGGGACAGGCGAGGGGGGGGGACAGGCGAGGGGGGGGGACAGGCGAGGGGGGGGGACAGGCGAGGGGGGGGGACAGGCGAGGGGGGGGGACAGGCGAGGGGGGGGGGGGGACAGGCGAGGGGGGGGACAGGCGAGGGGGGGGACAGGCGAGGGGGGGGACAGGCGAGGGGGGGGACAGGCGAGGGGGGGGACAGGCGAGGGGGGGGACAGGCGAGGGGGGGGACAGGCGAGGGGGGGACAGGCGAGGGGGGGGACAGGCGAGGGGGGGGACAGGCGAGGGGGGGGACAGGCGAGGGGGGGGACAGGCGAGGGGGGGGACAGGCGAGGGGGGGGACAGGCGAGGGGGGGGACAGGCGAGGGGGGGGACAGGCGAGGGGGGGGACAGGCGAGGGGGGGGACAGGCGAGGGGGGGGACAGGCGAGGGGGGGGACAGGCGAGGGGGGGGACAGGCGAGGGGGGGGACAGGCGAGGGGGGGGACAGGCGAGGGGGGGGGACAGGCGAGGGGGGGGACAGGCGAGGGGGGGGACAGGCGAGGGGGGGGACAGGCGAGGGGGGGGACAGGCGAGGGGGGGGACAGGCGAGGGGGGGGACAGGCGAGGGGGGGGACAGGCGAGGGGGGGGACAGGCGAGGGGGGGGGACAGGCGAGGGGGGGGACAGGCGAGGGGGGGGACAGGCGAGGGGGGGGACAGGCGAGGGGGGGGACAGGCGAGGGGGGGGGACAGGCGAGGGGGGGGACAGGCGAGGGGGGGGGACAGGCGAGGGGGGGGACAGGCGAGGGGGGGACAGGCGAGGGGGGGGACAGGCGAGGGGGGGGACAGGCGAGGGGGGGGACAGGCGAGGGGGGGGGACAGGCGAGGGGGGGGGACAGGCGAGGGGGGGGGACAGGCGAGGGGGGGGGACAGGCGAGGGGGGGGGACAGGCGAGGGGGGGGGACAGGCGAGGGGGGGGGACAGGCGAGGGGGGGGGACAGGCGAGGGGGGGGGACAGGCGAGGGGGGGGACAGGCGAGGGGGGGGACAGGCGAGGGGGGGGACAGGCGAGGGGGGGGACAGGCGAGGGGGGGGACAGGCGAGGGGGGGGACAGGCGAGGGGGGGGACAGGCGAGGGGGGGGACAGGCGAGGGGGGGGACAGGCGAGGGGGGGGACAGGCGAGGGGGGGGACAGGCGAGGGGGGGGGACAGGCGAGGGGGGGGACAGGCGAGGGGGGGGACAGGCGAGGGGGGGGGACAGGCGAGGGGGGGGGACAGGCGAGGGGGGGGGACAGGCGAGGGGGGGGGACAGGCGAGGGGGGGGGACAGGCGAGGGGGGGGGACAGGCGAGGGGGGGGACAGGCGAGGGGGGGGGACAGGCGAGGGGGGGGACAGGCGAGGGGGGGGACAGGCGAGGGGGGGGACAGGCGAGGGGGGGGACAGGCGAGGGGGGGGACAGGCGAGGGGGGGGACAGGCGAGGGGGGGGACAGGCGAGGGGGGGGACAGGCGAGGGGGGGGGACAGGCGAGGGGGGGGACAGGCGAGGGGGGGGACAGGCGAGGGGGGGGACAGGCGAGGGGGGGGGGACAGGCGAGGGGGGGGACAGGCGAGGGGGGGGACAGGCGAGGGGGGGGACAGGCGAGGGGGGGGAAGGCGAGGGGGGGGACAGGCGAGGGGGGGGACAGGCGAGGGGGGGGACAGGCGAGGGGGGGGGACAGGCGAGGGGGGGGACAGGCGAGGGGGGGGACAGGCGAGGGGGGGGGACAGGCGAGGGGGGGGACAGGCGAGGGGGGGGGACAGGCGAGGGGGGGGGACAGGCGAGGGGGGGGACAGGCGAGGGGGGGGACAGGCGAGGGGGGGGGACAGGCGAGGGGGGGGACAGGCGAGGGGGGGGACAGGCGAGGGGGGGGGACAGGCGAGGGGGGGGACAGGCGAGGGGGGGGACAGGCGAGGGGGGGGACAGGCGAGGGGGGGGGACAGGCGAGGGGGGGGACAGGCGAGGGGGGGGACAGGCGAGGGGGGGGACAGGCGAGGGGGGGGACAGGCGAGGGGGGGGACAGGCGAGGGGGGGGACAGGCGAGGGGGGGGACAGGCGAGGGGGGGGACAGGCGAGGGGGGGGGACAGGCGAGGGGGGGGGACAGGCGAGGGGGGGGGGACAGGCGAGGGGGGGGGACAGGCGAGGGGGGGGGACAGGCGAGGGGGGGGGACAGGCGAGGGGGGGGGACAGGCGAGGGGGGGGGACAGGCGAGGGGGGGGACAGGCGAGGGGGGGGGACAGGCGAGGGGGGGGACAGGCGAGGGGGGGGACAGGCGAGGGGGGGGACAGGCGAGGGGGGGGACAGGCGAGGGGGGGGACAGGCGAGGGGGGGGACAGGCGAGGGGGGGGACAGGCGAGGGGGGGGACAGGCGAGGGGGGGGACAGGCGAGGGGGGGGACAGGCGAGGGGGGGGACAGGCGAGGGGGGGGACAGGCGAGGGGGGGGACAGGCGAGGGGGGGGACAGGCGAGGGGGGGGACAGGCGAGGGGGGGGACAGGCGAGGGGGGGGACAGGCGAGGGGGGGGACAGGCGAGGGGGGGGACAGGCGAGGGGGGGGACAGGCGAGGGGGGGGACAGGCGAGGGGGGGGGACAGGCGAGGGGGGGGACAGGCGAGGGGGGGGGACAGGCGAGGGGGGGGGACAGGCGAGGGGGGGGGACAGGCGAGGGGGGGGACAGGCGAGGGGGGGGGACAGGCGAGGGGGGGGGACAGGCGAGGGGGGGGGACAGGCGAGGGGGGGGGACAGGCGAGGGGGGGGACAGGCGAGGGGGGGGACAGGCGAGGGGGGGGACAGGCGAGGGGGGGGACAGGCGAGGGGGGGGACAGGCGAGGGGGGGGACAGGCGAGGGGGGGGGACAGGCGAGGGGGGGGACAGGCGAGGGGGGGGACAGGCGAGGGGGGGAGACAGGCGAGGGGGGAGACAGGCGAGGGGGGAGACAGGCGAGGGGGGGACAGGCGAGGGGGGGACAGGCGAGGGGGGGGACAGGCGAGGGGGGGGACAGGCGAGGGGGGGGACAGGCGAGGGGGGGGACAGGCGAGGGGGGGGACAGGCGAGGGGGGGGGACAGGCGAGGGGGGGGACAGGCGAGGGGGGGGACAGGCGAGGGGGGGGACAGGCGAGGGGGGGGGACAGGCGAGGGGGGGGGACAGGGGAGGGGGAGGGGGACAGGGGAGGGG